>NC_079198.1:10278561-10483561 GCF_029499605.1 Hyla sarda | reverse complement strand
TATACAGAGAGAGGAGAAGAGAGAGAGATATACAGAGAGAGGAGAAGAGAGAGAGAGGTAGAGAGAGAGGTAGAAAGGTGTAGAGAGGTGTAGAGAGGTAGGTAGAGGGAGAGGGAGGGAGAGAGAGGTAGAGGTAGAGAGGGGAAGAGAGAGAACAGGAGGTAGAGATACAGAGAGAGAGAACTGCAAATGCTGAGGATGAGAGTGATAGTCTACCTGCAGTCCTATGTAAAATCACAGATAATAATCACCTTATTGTGAGAACCAAATACAAACATATACAAATACAAACTCAGCTCTTCTAGCAGAGAAGATAATTTACAATGTATTGTGCTATATATATGGCTCTGTATATGCAGTATATATATGGCTCTGTATATGCAGTGTATATATATGGCTCTGTATATGCAGTGTATATATATGGCTCTGTATATGCAGTGTATATATATGGCTCTGTATACGCAGTGTATATATATGGCTCTGTATATGCAGTATATATATGGCTCTGTATATGCAGTGTATATATATGGCTCTGTATACGCAGTGTATATATATATGGCTCTGTATATGCAGTGTATATATATGGTTCTGTATATGCAGTGTATATATATGGCTCTGTATATGCAGTGTATATATATGGCTCTGTATATGCAGTGTATATATATATGGCTCTGTATATGCAGTGTATATATATGGCTCTGTATATGCAGTGTATATATATGGCTCTGTATATGCAGTGTATATATATATGGCTCTGTATACGCAGTGTATATATATATGGCTCTGTATACGCAGTGTATATATTGGGCTCTGTATATGCAGTGTATATATATGGCTCTGTATATGCAGTGTATATATATGGCTCTGTATATGCAGTGTATATATATATATATATGGCTCTGTATACGCAGTGTATATATATATGGCTCTGTATACGCAGTGTATATATTGGGCTCTGTATATGCAGTGTATATATATGGCTCTGTATATGCAGTGTATATATGGCTCTGTATATGCAGTGTATATATATATGGCTCTGTATACGCAGTGTATATATTGGGCTCTGTATATGCAGTGTATATATTGGGCTCTGTATATGCAGTGTATATATATGGCTCTGTATACGCAGTGTATATATATATGGTTCTGTATACGCAGTGTATATATATGGCTCTGTATACGCAGTGTATATATATGGCTCTGTATATGCAGTGTATATATAATGGGCTCTGTATATGCAGTGTATATATATGGCTCTGTATATGAAGTGTATATATATGGCTCTGTATATGCAGTGTATATATTGGGCTCTGTATATGCAGTGTATATATATATATATGGCTCTGTATACGCAGTGTATATATTGGGCTCTGTATATGCAGTGTATATATATGGCTCTGTATATGCAGTGTATATATGGCTCTGTATATGCAGTGTATATATATATGGCTCTGTATACGCAGTGTATATATTGAGCTCTGTATATGCAGTGTATATATTGGGCTTTGTATATGCAGTGTATATATATGGCTCTGTATACGCAGTGTATATATATATGGTTCTGTATATGCAGTGTATATATATGGCTCTGTATACGCAGTGTATATATATGGCTCTGTATATGCAGTGTATATATATATGGCTCTGTATATGCAGTGTATATATAATGGGCTCTGTATATGCAGTGTATATATATGGCTCTGTATATGCAGTGTATATATATGGCTCTGTATATGCAGTGTATATATTGGGCTCTGTATATGCAGTGTATATATTGAGCTCTGTATATGCAGTGTATATATATGGCTCTGTATATGCAGTGTATATATATGGCTCTGTATATGCAGTGTATATATTGGGCTCTGTATATGCAGTGTATATATTGAGCTCTGTATATGCAGTGTATATATATGGCTCTGTATATGCAGTGTATATATATGGCTCTGTATATGCAGTGTATATATTGGGCTCTGTATATGCAGTGTATATATGGCTCTGTATATGCAGTGTATATATATGGCTCTGTATATGCAGTGTATGTATATGGCTCTGTATATGCAGTGTATATATATATATATATATATATATATATATATATATATATTTATATATATATATATATATTTATATATATATATATATATACATATATATATATATATCTGTATATGCAGTGTATATATATGGCTCTGTATATGCAGTGTATATATATATATATATGGCTCTGTATACGCAGTGTATATATGGCTCTGTATACGCAGTGTATACGCAGTGTATATATATGGCTCTGTATATGCAGTGTATATATGGCTCTGTATACGCAGTGTATATATGGCTCTGTATACGCAGTGTATATATATGGCTCTGTATATGCAGTGTATATATGGCTCTGTATATGCAGTGTATATATATGGCTCTGTATACGCAGTGTATATATATGGCTCTGTATACGCAGTGTATATATATGGCTCTGTATATGCAGTGTATATATATGGCTCTGTATATGCAGTGTATATATATGGCTCTGTATACGCAGTGTATATATGGCTCTGTATACGCAGTGTATATATATAGCTCTGTATACGCAGTGTATATATATGGCTCTGTATACGCAGTGTAGATATATATGGCTCTGTATATGCAGTGTATATATATGGCTCTGTATATGCAGTGTATATATATGGCTCTGTATATGCAGTGTATATATATGGCTCTGTATATGCAGTGTATATATATGGCTCTGTATATGCAGTGTATATATGGCTCTGTATATGCAGTGTATATATATATATATATGGCTCTGTATATGCAGTGTATATATGGCTCTGTATATGCAGTGTATATATATGACTCTGTATATGAAGTGTATATATGGCTCTGTATACGCAGTGTATATATATGGCTCTGTATATGCAGTGTATATAGTGAGCTCTGTATATGCAGTGTATATATGGCTCTGTATATGCAGTGTATATATATATATATGGCTCTGTATATGCAGTGTATATAGTGAGCTCTGTATATGCAGTGTATATATGGCTCTGTATATGCAGTTTATATATATATGGCTCTGTATATGCAGTGTATATATATGGCTCTGTATATGCAGTGTATATATATGGCTCTGTATGTGTAGTGTATATATATGGCTCTGTATATGCAGTGTATATATATATGGCTCTGTATATGCAGTGTATATATATGGCTCTGTATATGCAGTGTATATATATGGCTCTGTATATGCAGTGTATATATTGGGCTCTGTATATGCAGTGTATATATGGCTCTGTTTATGCAGTGTATATATATGGCTCTGTATACGCAGTGTATATATGGCTCTGTATATGCAGTGTATATATATGGCTCTGTATACGCAGTGTATATATATGGCTCTGTATACGCAGTGTATATATATGGCTCTGTATATGCAGTGTATATATATGGCTCTGTATATGCAGTGTATATATATGGCTCTGTATACGCAGTGTATATATGGCTCTGTATACGCAGTGTATATATATGGCTCTGTATACGCAGTGTATATATATGGCTCTGTATACGCAGTGTATATATATGGCTCTGTATATGCAGTGTATATATATGGCTCTGTATATGCAGTGTATATATGGCTCTGTATATGCAGTGTATATATGGCTCTGTATATGCAGTGTATATATATGGCTCTGTATGCGCAGTGTATATATATGGCTCTGTATATGCAGTGTATATATATATGGCTCTGTATATGCAGTTTATATATATATGGCTCTGTATATGCAGTGTATATATGGCTCTGTATATGCAGTGTATATATATATATATATGGCTCTGTATATGCAGTGTATATATGGCTCTGTATATGCAGTGTATATATATGACTCTGTATATGAAGTGTATATATGGCTCTGTATACGCAGTGTATATATATGGCTCTGTATATGCAGTGTATATAGTGAGCTCTGTATATGCAGTGTATATATGGCTCTGTATATGCAGTGTATATATATATATATGGCTCTGTATATGCAGTGTATATAGTGAGCTCTGTATATGCAGTGTATATATGGCTCTGTATATGCAGTGTATATAGTGAGCTCTGTATATGCAGTGTATATATGGCTCTGTATATGCAGTTTATATATATATGGCTCTGTATATGCAGTGTATATATGGCTCTGTATATGCAGTGTATATATATGGCTCTGTATACGCAGTGTATATATATGGCTCTGTATATGCAGTTTATATATATATGGCTCTGTATATGCAGTGTATATATATGGCTCTGTATATGCAGTGTATATATATGGCTCTGTATATGCAGTTGTTACGCCGAGCGCTCCGGGTCCCCGCTCCTCCCCGGAGCGCTCGCTTCACTCCCTCCGCTGCAGCGCTCCGGTCACGTCCTCTGACCCGGGGCGCTGCGATCCTGCTGCCAGCCGGGATGCGATTCGCGATGCGGGTAGCGCCCGCTCGCGATGCGCACCCCGGCTCCCCTACCTGACTCGCTCCCCGTCTGTTCTGTCCCGGCGCGCGCGGCCCCGCTCCCTAGGGCGCGCGCGCGCCGGGTCTCTGCGATTTAAAGGGCCACTGCGCAGTGGTTCCAATTAGGGTTTTCACCTGTGCACTTCCCTATATTACCTCACTTCCCTTGCACTCCCTTGCCGGATCTTGTTGCCTTAGTGCCAGTGAAAGCGTTCCTTGTGTGTTCCTTGCCTGTGTTTCCAGACCTTCTGCCGTTGCCCCTGACTACGATCCTTGCTGCCTGCCCCGACCTTCTGCTACGTCCGACCTTGCTTCTGCCTACTCCCTTGTACCGCGCCTATCTTCAGCAGCCAGAGAGGTGAGCCGTTGCTAGTGGATACGACCTGGTCACTACCGCCGCAGCAAGACCATCCCGCTTTGCGGCGGGCTCTGGTGAAAACCAGTAGTGGCTTAGAACCGGTCCACTAGCACGGTCCACGCCAATCCCTCTCTGGCACAGAGGGTCCACTACCTGCCAGCCGGCATCGTGACAGTAGATCCGGCCATGGATCCCGCTGAAGTTCCTCTGCCAGTTGTCGCTGACCTTACCACGGTGGTCGCCCAGCAGTCACAACAGATAGCGCAACAAGGCCAACAGCTGTCTCAACTGACCGTTATGCTACAACAGTTGCTACCACAGCTTCAGCAGTCATCTCCTCCGCCAGCTCCTGCACCTCCTCCGCAGCGAGTGGTCGCTCCTGGGATACGCTTATCCTTGCCGGATAAATTTGATGGGGACTCTAAGTTTTGCCGTGGCTTTCTTTCCCAATGTTCCCTGCATCTGGAGATGATGTCGGACCTGTTTCCCACTGAAAGGTCTAAGGTGGCTTTCGTAGTCAGTCTTCTGTCCGGAAAAGCCCTGTCATGGGCCACACCGCTCTGGGACCGCAATGACCCCGTCACTGCCTCTGTACACTCCTTCTTCTCGGAAATCCGAAGTGTCTTTGAGGAACCTGCCCGAGCCTCTTCTGCTGAGACTGCCCTGTTGAACCTGGTCCAGGGTAATTCTTCCGTTGGCGAGTATGCCGTACAATTCCGTACACTTGCTTCAGAATTGTCCTGGAATAATGAGGCCCTCTGCGCGACCTTCAAAAAAGGCCTATCCAGCAACATTAAAGATGTTCTGGCCGCACGAGAAATTCCTGCTAATCTACATGAACTTATTCACCTAGCCACTCGCATTGACATGCGTTTTTCTGAAAGGCGTCAGGAACTCCGCCAAGATATGGACTCTGTTCGCACGAGGCGTTTCGTCTCCTCGGCTCCTCTCTCCTCTGGTCCCCTGCAACCTGTTCCTGTGCCTCCCGCCGTGGAGGCTATGCAGGTCGACCGGTCTCGCCTGACACCTCAAGAGAGGACACGACGCCGTATGGAGAACCTCTGCCTGTACTGTGCTAGTACCGAACACTTCCTGAGGGATTGTCCTATCCGTCCTCCCCGCCTGGAAAGACGTACGCTGACTCCGCACAAAGGTGAGACAGTCCTTGATGTCTACTCTGCTTCTCCACGTCTTACTGTGCCTGTGCGGATGTCTGCCTCTGCCTTCTCCTTCTCTACAGTGGCCTTCTTGGACTCTGGATCTGCAGGAAATTTTATTTTGGCCTCTCTCGTCAACAGGTTCAACATCCCAGTGACCAGTCTCGCCAGACCCCTCTACATCAATTGTGTAAATAATGAAAGATTGGACTGTACCATACGTTTCCGCACGGAGCCCCTTCTTATGAGCATCGGATCTCATCATGAGAGGATTGAACTTTTGGTCCTCCCCAATTGCACCTCGGAGATTCTCCTTGGACTTCCCTGGCTTCAACTTCATTCCCCAACCCTGGATTGGTCCACTGGGGAGATCAAGAGTTGGGGGTCCTCTTGTTCCAAGAACTGTCTAAAACCGGTTCCCAGTAACCCTTGCCGTAACTCTGTGGTTCCTCCAGTAACCGGTCTCCCTAAGGCCTATATGGACTTCGCGGATGTTTTCTGCAAAAAACAAGCTGAGACTCTACCTCCTCACAGGCCTTATGATTGCCCTATCGACCTCCTCCCGGGTACTACTCCACCCCGGGGCAGAATTTATCCTCTCTCTGCCCCAGAGACTCTTGCCATGTCCGAATACGTCCAGGAGAATCTAAAAAAGGGCTTTATCCGTAAATCCTCCTCTCCTGCCGGAGCCGGATTTTTCTTTGTGTCCAAAAAAGATGGCTCCCTACGTCCTTGCATTGACTACCGCGGTCTTAATAAAATCACGGTTAAGAACCGCTACCCCTTACCCCTCATCTCTGAACTCTTTGATCGCCTCCAAGGTGCCCACATCTTCACTAAATTGGACTTAAGAGGCGCCTATAACCTCATCCGCATCAGAGAGGGGGACGAGTGGAAAACGGCATTTAACACCAGAGATGGACACTTTGAGTATCTGGTCATGCCCTTTGGACTGTGTAATGCCCCTGCCGTCTTCCAAGACTTTGTCAATGAAATTTTTCGTGATCTGTTATACTCCTGTGTTGTGGTATATCTGGACGATATCCTAATTTTTTCTGCCAATCTAGAAGAACACCGCCAGCATGTCCGTATGGTTCTTCAGAGACTTCGTGACAACCAACTCTATGCCAAAATTGAGAAATGTCTGTTTGAATGCCAATCTCTTCCTTTTCTAGGATATTTGGTCTCTGGCCAGGGACTACAGATGGATCCAGACAAACTCTCTGCCGTCTTAAATTGGCCACGCCCCTCCGGACTCCGTGCTATCCAACGCTTTTTGGGGTTCGCCAATTATTACAGGCAATTTATTCCACATTTTTCTACCATTGTGGCTCCTATCGTGGCTTTAACCAAGAAAAATGCTGATCCCAAGTCCTGGCCTCCTCAAGCAGAAGACTCCTTTAAACGACTCAAGTCTGCCTTTTCTTCGGCTCCCGTGCTCTCCAGACCTGACCCTTCCAAACCCTTCCTATTGGAGGTTGATGCCTCCTCAGTAGGAGCTGGAGCTGTTCTTCTACAAAAAAATCCTTCCGGGCATGCTGTCACTTGTGGTTTTTTCTCTAGGACCTTCTCTCCAGCGGAGAGGAACTACTCCATCGGGGATCGAGAGCTTCTAGCCATTAAATTAGCACTTGAGGAATGGAGGCATCTGCTGGAGGGATCAAGATTTCCTGTTATTATCTACACCGACCACAAGAACCTCTCCTACCTCCAGTCGGCCCAACGGCTGAATCCTCGCCAGGCCCGGTGGTCTCTGTTCTTTGCCCGATTTAATTTTGAGATTCACTTTCGTCCTGCCGATAAGAACATTAGGGCCGATGCTCTCTCTCGTTCCTCGGATGCCTCAGAAGTTGATCTCCCTCCGCAACACATCATTCCACCTGACTGCCTGATCTCCACTTCTCCTGCCTCCATCAGGCAGACTCCTCCAGGAAAGACCTTTGTTTCTCCACGCCAACGCCTCGGAATCCTCAAATGGGGTCACTCCTCCCATCTCGCAGGTCATGCGGGCATCAAGAAATCTGTGCAACTCATCTCCCGCTTCTATTGGTGGCCGACTCTGGAGACGGATGTTGGGGACTTTGTGCGAGCCTGCACTATCTGTGCCCGGGATAAGACTCCTCGCCAGAAGCCCGCTGGTTTTCTTCATCCTCTGCCTGTCCCCGAACAGCCTTGGTCTCTGATTGGTATGGATTTTATTACTGATTTACCCCCTTCCCGTGGCAACACCGTTATTTGGGTGGTCGTTGATCGATTCTCCAAAATGGCACATTTCATCCCTCTTCCTGGTCTTCCTTCTGCGCCTCAGTTGGCTAAACAATTTTTTGTACACATTTTTCGTCTTCACGGGTTGCCTACGCAGATTGTCTCGGATAGAGGGGTCCAATTCGTGTCTAAATTCTGGAGGGCTCTCTGTAAACAACTCAAGATTAAATTAAATTTTTCCTCTGCATATCATCCCCAGTCCAATGGACAAGTAGAAAGAATTAACCAGATCCTGGGTGATTATTTGCGACATTTTGTTTCCTCCCGCCAGGATGACTGGGCAGATCTCCTTCCATGGGCCGAATTTTCGTATAACTTCAGGGTCTCTGAATCTTCCTCCAAATCCCCATTTTTCGTGGTGTACGGCCGTCACCCTCTTCCCCCCCTCCCTACCCCCTTGCCCTCTGGTCTGCCCGCTGTGGATGAAATTTCTCGTGACCTTTCCATTATATGGAGAGAGACCCAAAATTCTCTCTTACAGGCTTCTTCACGCATGAAGAGGTTCGCGGATAAGAAAAGAAGAGCTCCCCCCGTTTTTTCCCCTGGAGACAAGGTATGGCTCTCCGCTAAATATGTCCGCTTCCGTGTCCCTAGCTACAAGTTGGGACCACGCTATCTTGGTCCTTTCAAAATTTTGTGTCAAATTAATCCTGTCTCTTATAAACTTCTTCTTCCTCCTTCTCTTCGTATCCCTAATGCCTTTCACGTCTCTCTTCTCAAACCACTCATCCTCAACCGTTTTTCTCCCAAATCTGTTCCTCCCACTCCTGTTTCCGGCTCCTCGGACGTCTTCTCGGTCAAGGAAATTTTGGCTGCCAAAAAGGTCAGAGGGAAAAATTTTTTTTTAGTAGACTGGGAGGGTTGTGGTCCTGAAGAGAGATCCTGGGAACCTGAGGACAACATCCTTGACAAAAGTCTGCTCCTCAGGTTCTCAGGCTCCAAGAAGAGGGGGAGACCCAAGGGGGGGGGTACTGTTACGCCGAGCGCTCCGGGTCCCCGCTCCTCCCCGGAGCGCTCGCTTCACTCCCTCCGCTGCAGCGCTCCGGTCACGTCCTCTGACCCGGGGCGCTGCGATCCTGCTGCCAGCCGGGATGCGATTCGCGATGCGGGTAGCGCCCGCTCGCGATGCGCACCCCGGCTCCCCTACCTGACTCGCTCCCCGTCTGTTCTGTCCCGGCGCGCGCGGCCCCGCTCCCTAGGGCGCGCGCGCGCCGGGTCTCTGCGATTTAAAGGGCCACTGCGCCGCTGATTGGCGCAGTGGTTCCAATTAGGGTTTTCACCTGTGCACTTCCCTATATTACCTCACTTCCCTTGCACTCCCTTGCCGGATCTTGTTGCCTTAGTGCCAGTGAAAGCGTTCCTTGTGTGTTCCTTGCCTGTGTTTCCAGACCTTCTGCCGTTGCCCCTGACTACGATCCTTGCTGCCTGCCCCGACCTTCTGCTACGTCCGACCTTGCTTCTGCCTACTCCCTTGTACCGCGCCTATCTTCAGCAGCCAGAGAGGTGAGCCGTTGCTAGTGGATACGACCTGGTCACTACCGCCGCAGCAAGACCATCCCGCTTTGCGGCGGGCTCTGGTGAAAACCAGTAGTGGCTTAGAACCGGTCCACTAGCACGGTCCACGCCAATCCCTCTCTGGCACAGAGGGTCCACTACCTGCCAGCCGGCATCGTGACAGCAGTGTATATATATGGCTCTGTATATGCAGTGTATATATATGGCTCTGTATATGCAGTGTATATATATGGCTCTGTATATGCAGTGTATATATATGGCTCTGTATATGCAGTGTATATATGCGCAGGCCATGTCGTCCTGGCAGATGAAGTGTTACAGTCCCCGCAGTCCATCCATACTATGAGGAATGCAGTAATTTGCAGGACATTTATCAGGCCCATATCACCCCCCACCCCCCGGCGCTGGCACAAGGGCTCAGTGTGAACATACATCATGGGCCGCTCATAAACAACAAAGCTTAATACAAGGAAAAATGATTTTTTTGCTTACGTTTCCGAGCAGAGTATTTATTACACGCAGCAGCGACACTCTACTCAGTCCAGACATAGCGGAAAACAGCGAACAAGCCACATGGACGGACACCTTGTATGCAACATTATTTCGTAAAAATACGACTCGTTTTATACTGTGTGAACACGGCCTTAGGGTGGAATCCCAGGAGCAAACCTAAACCAACAAGTATTATTTAGTGGTGTTTGAGGGAATTTTTCAAATGCTGTAAATTATTGGGGCACAATATATTATAGTAGTATCCTCTTGGTACTATATAGCAGTATTATGTGGGCTGTAAATAGTAGTATTGTCTTGGTATTATATGACTATTATGTGGCCTGTATATAGTAGTATTGTCTTGGTATTATATGACTAATATGTGGCCTGTATATAGTAGTATTGTCTTGCCATTATATGACTATTATGTGGCCTGTATATAGTAGTATTGTCTTGGTACTATATGATTATTATGTGGCCTGTATATAGTAGTATTGTCTTTGTACTATATGACTATTATGTGGGCTGTATATAGTAGTATTGTCTTGGTACTATATGACTATTATGTGGGCTGTATATAGTAGTATTGTCTTTGTACTATATGACTATTATGTGGCCTGTATATGGTATTGTCTTGGTATTATATGACTATTATGTGGCCTGTATATGGTATTGTCTTGGTATTATATGACTATTATGTGGCCTGTATATAGTAGTATTGTCTTGGTATTATATGACTATTATGTGGCCTGTATATAGCAGTATTGTCTTGGGACTATATGACTATTATGAGGCC
This sequence comes from Hyla sarda, assembly GCF_029499605.1. Classification (NCBI taxonomy): domain Eukaryota; kingdom Metazoa; phylum Chordata; class Amphibia; order Anura; family Hylidae; genus Hyla; species Hyla sarda. Next base: position 10,472,493 of record NC_079198.1, on the reverse strand, counting down.
TTTATATATTAGTATTGTCTTGGTATTATATGACTGTTATGTGGCCTGTATATAGTAGTATTGTCTTGGTACTATATGACTATTATGTGGCCTGTATATAGTAGTATTGTCTTTGTACTATATGACTATTATGGGGCCTGTATATAGTAGTATTGTCTTTGTACTATATGACTATTATGTGGCCTGTATATAGTAGTATTGTCTTGGTATTATATGACTATTATGTGGCCTGTATATAGCAGTATTGTCTTGGGACTATATGACTATTATGAGGCCTTTATATATTAGTATTGTCTTGGTATTATATGACTATTATGTGGCCTGTATATAGCAGTATTGTCTTGGTACTATATGACTATTATGTGGCCTGTATATAGTAGTATTGTCTTTGTACTATATGACTATTATGGGGCCTGTATATAGTAGTATTGTCTTTGTACTATATGACTATTATGTGGCCTGTATATAGTAGTATTGTCTTTGTACTATATGACTATTATGTGGCCTGTATATAGTAGTTTTGTGTTGGTACTCTATGACTATTATGTGGCCTGTATATAGTAGGAGTGACTTGGCATGATGTGACGGTATTATGAGTGCTGTATGTAGCAGTATTTGTCTTGGAACCATATGACTGCATTATGTAGGCTCTTTACAGCAGTATTGTCTTGGCACTAAATGGTGGTCTTACACAGGCTGAAATTATAAGCACAACTGTCTAAAATGACAACTGTAGGGCCATTGCTCTCTGTAGGACTATCCTTGGTCTGAGCTGGATTTTAGGCTTGTGCCGCCCTTTTAGTTGATTCTATCCAATGCCTGGTGTAAAGGGATTGTCCAGGGCTAGAAAACATGATGGCTTCCTACTTAAAGGCGTACACCCTTGGAAATTTTTTTTTTTTTTTTAAATCAACTGGTGCCAGAAAGTTAAGCAGATTTGTAAATGACTTCTATTAAAAAATCGTAACCCTTCCAATACTTATCAGCTGCTGTATGCACCACAGGAATTATTTTTGAATTTCCTTTCTGTCTGACCACAGTGCTCTCTGCTGACACCTCTGTCCATGTCAGGAACTGCCCAGAGCAGGATAGGATTTTCTCCTACTCTGGACAGTTCCTAAAATGGACAGAGGTGTCAGCAGAGAGCACTGAGGTCAGACAGAAAGGAAATTCAAAAAGAAAAGAACTTCCTGTGGAACATACAGCAAATGATAAGTCCTGGAAGGGTTACGATTTTTAAATAGAAGTCATTTACAAATCTGCTTAACTTTCTGGCAACAGTTGATTTAAAAAATAAAAAATATTTCTAGTGGAGTACCCCTTTAAAACACAGCCACACTTGTCCCTAGGTTGTGCGCGGTATTGCTCTATTCACTTCAATAAAGCTGTGCTGCAATATTAGAGGCAACCTATGGACAGGTGTGGTGCTGTTTCTGGAGAAAAGTAGTCATGCTTCTCTGGGAATTTATTCCATTATTCTATATTTATTCATTGCTGTAATGAATGTCTATTATTGTAAAGTGTCTGATCATACAATGGGTTAATAACGCCTCTTTATTTCTCTCTCCCTACCCTCACCCCATCACCCTCCTCCCCGGCTCTGTCACCCTATCCTCATTGTGACCTGCATCTTTTCCCTCATCTCATTTTATGTCTATTTCCTCCTGTCCCTATCTGTCTCCCCCTGTACACCTGGTGGCCCCCTTCCCACCTCATCGCTCCCTTGCTTTCTTATCTCTCTAGTTCTCCTGGTTGAATGCTCGGAGTTTGTCCCTCCCGATGGTAATTACACCGCCTGTCAAGGGGATAACGTCACTCTCAGGTGAGTGCAGACTCCTTGCCCACCACCGCCACTGCCCCCCGGAGATATCTTCATCTAACACCTGACCGCCTGACACTGTCTAACAGGGACCTTATAATTATTTGTAAGAATTCCTTAAAGGGGTACTCCAGTAGAAAAGTTTTAGTTACTTTTAGAAAAATCTTAATCCTTCCAATACTTAATAGCTGCTGAATACTACAGAGGACATTCTTTTCTTTTTGGAACACAGAGCTCTCTGCTGACATCACGAGCACAGTCCAGAGCAGCATATGTTTGCTATGGGGATTTTCTCCTACTCTGGACAGTTCTTAAAATGGACAGAGATGTCAGCAGAGAGCACTGTGCTCGTGATGTCAGCAGAGAGCTCTGTGTTCCAAAAATAAATGAATTTCCTCTGTAGTATTCAGCAGCTATTAATTATTGGAAGGATTAAAATTTTTAAATAGAAGTAATTTACAAATCTGTTTAACTTTCTGCCACCAGCTGAAAAAAAAAAAAAAGTTTTCCACCGGAGTACCCCTTTAAACAGATTTATAAATTACTTCTATTAAACATTCTTAATCCTTCCAGTACTTATTAGTGGCTGCATACTACAGAGGAAATTATTTTCTTTTTGGATTTCTTTTCTTTCCCAACCACAGTGCTCTCTGCGGACACCTCTGTCCATTTAAGGAACTGTCCAGAGCAGCATATGTTTGCTATGGGGATTTTCTCCTACTCCGGACAGTTCCTGACATGGACCGAGGTGTCAGCAGAGAGCACTGTGGTCAGACAGAAAAGAAATCCAGAAAAGAAGTCAAAAGAATTTCCTCTGTAGTATACAGCAGCTGATAAGTACTGTAAGGGATTAAGATTTTTTAATAGAAGTAATGTTCAAATCTATTTAACTTTCTGGCATCAGTTCATTTAAAAAACAAAAAAAAGTTTTTCACCGGAGTACCCCTTTAAAGGGGTACTCTGCTGCTCGACATCTTATCCCCTATCCAAAGGATAGGGGATAAGATGTTTGATCGTGGGGGTCCTACTGCTAGGCCCCCCACGATTTCCCTCAACACCTGGCGTTGTTTAGAACTGCTGCAGTGGTCGTGACGTTACGGCCACACTTCCTTGTTATGTCAGGTCCAGTCCATTCATGTCTATGGGAGGGGGCGTGTCGGAGACACGCCCCCTCCCATACACATGAATGGAGGGGGTGTGGCGTGACGTGACGCCATGAGGAGGCGTGGTCGTGGTGTAATGATCACGGCCTCCGGCTAAGAGCGTTCTGAACATTTAGTTTTGAGCTCCGGAGTACCCCTTTAAACTCTCCCTGGTGGGTTATGGCCGTCAGTCTTCTCTGGTCTGACAACCATCAACCACTCTTTTTTATATAGGGATTAATGACCAATCTCCTGTTTCCATGGAGGTTGTTGATTGATCCCTATAGAAAAGAGTAACAAGGTGGAGATCTAAGGTGCAACGCCTCATGGAGCTTCTGAAGGAAAATCTTTTTCAAGTATTTAGTGATTCCCAAAAAAAAAAAAAAAAAAATATTCCAGCATTCATTTGGTGGTCCCATACAATTTATTTTTTTATTTTTTTTAGCAGAGATCAAATAAAATGTTAGATCAGATGTCGCAATACCAGAATACATGCTTGACGTGTTTTAAAGGGTTACCTCTCAGTCATCAGCTAACAAATACATGCTTGACTCGTTTTGGAGAGGTAACCCCTTAGTCATGAGCCCAGCTGATGACTAAGGCATAACCCTCCAAAACTTGTCAAGCAAGTATTCTTGTATTGTGATGTCTTCTGAAACATATTGGATCTTTAAGTGAAAAAAAAAGACATTTTATACAGGACCGCCGTATTTTTGAATGCTGGATTTTTTTCTCTTTTGGTTTGTGGATCTAACTTGCTGCACGTGTGAGCTCTCTGCTGACATCACGAGCACAGTGCTCTCTGCTGACATCTCTGTCCATTTTAAGAACTGTTCAGAGTAGGAGAAAATCCCCATAGAAAACATATGCTGCTCTGGATAGTTCCTAAAATGGACAGAGATGTCAGCAGAGAGCACTGTGGTCATGATGTCAGCAGAGAGCTCTGTGAAAATAATTTCCTCTGTAGTATTCAGCAGCTAATAAGTACTGGAAGGATTAAGATTTTTTAATAGAAGTAATTTACAAATCTGTTTAACTTTCTGGCACCAGTTGATTTAAAAAAAAAAAAAAAAGTTTTCCCACCGGAGTACGCCTTTAACATTAAACTGCATTAGTAAAGGTATGTGGGCGTCCATTCTTCCAACCAGTTTAGGGCTACCCATTGGCTTAGTGCTGAGAGGCCGATCTGCCCCCATTCAACTACTGATCTGCCTATGTGTCAGTTCTTACTGCCGTCCTGGAATTATATGTCATTATGGGAGGACCCAATGTCATTCAAACACAACCATCCGTAAAGCGACGGGGCATTGGTGCGATTCCAATCGCGAGTTACGCCAATTCTGCTTTCGGCTTTGCTTTTGACATCGTCCTTGGCGTGAAGAATTTCCCGATTTTTCTTTCTAGCAGACAACAATGCGTCAGTAATACCCATCGAGGAGAACAGCTGCGGGGGTCACCATTCTCCGTCTCTCGTACCGACACACAAAGGACGCCTTTTTTTTTTTTGTTGTTTTTGTTTGTTTCCGGATCTCGATGGCCCGTACACTGCGTTGGCAGCTGCCGCCGTAACATAAGTGGATTTGTTTGTTTGGCTACAAAACAGAACTTCAAGAACTTCCCATTGACCTGACATTCAGATGATACCGACGAAGGCCTGAACAATGGCGCACAAAAAAATAAAAAAAAAGACAGAAAAACGGGCAACATTCTTAGTATTGTCACATTGCTATTGCTCTAGTCTCATTAAGAGCTGCATTCACGATTCTGCTGCTTTCCTCTTCATTCTGAATCAGTCTAAACAAGTGTTTCCCAACCAGGGTGCCTCCAGCTGTTGCAAAACTACAACTTCCAGCATGCCCGGACAGCCGTTGGCTGTCCGGGCATGCTGGGAGTTGTAGTTTTGCAACAGCTGGAGGCATCTTGCTTAGGAAACATTGTGGCATAAGCAAGCTTGTTAAAGGGGTACTCCGGTGGAAATTTTATTATTTTTATTTTTTTTAAACAACTGGTGCCAGAAAGTTAAACAGATTTGTAAATTACTTCTATTAAAAATTCTTAATCCTTCCAGTACTTATTAGCCGCTGAATAATACAGAGGAAATTATTTTCTTTTTGGAACACAGAGCTCTCTGCTGACATCATGACCACAGTGCTCTCTTCTGACATCTCTGTCCATTTTAGGAACTGTCCAGAGCAGCGTATGTTTGCTATGTGGATTTTCTCCTACTCTGGACAGTTCCTAAAATGGACAGAGATGTCAGCAGAGAGCACTGTGGTCATGATGATGTCAGCAGAGAGCAAAAAGAAAAGAATTTCCATAGTAGTATTCCTACACCTTAAAGGGGTACTCCGGTGGAAAACTTTTTTTTTTTTTTTTAAATCAACTGGTGGCAAAAAGTTAAACAGATTTGTAAATTACTTCTATTAAAAAATCTTAATCCTTCCAGTACTTATTAGCTGCTGAATACTACAGCGGAAATTCTTTTCTTTTTGGAACACAGAGCTCTCTGCTGACATCACGAGCATAGTGCTCTCTGCTGACATCTCTGTCCATTTTAAGAACTGTCCAGAGTAGGAGAAAATCCCCATAGCAAACATAGCAAAAAGCTCTGGACAGTTCCTAAAATGGACAGAGATGTCAGCAGAGAGCACTGTGCCCGTGATGTCAGCAGAGAGCTCTGTGTTCCAAAAAGAAAATAATTTCCTCTGTAGTATTGAGCAGCTAATAAGTACTGGAAGGATTAAGATTTTTTAATAGAAGTAATTTAAAAAACTGTTTAACTTTCTGGCACCAATCGATAAAAAAAAAAAAGGTTTCCACCAGAGTACCCCTTTAAATATGTCTTAGGCACCTTTCACACTAAAAAATGTCCCATTTAGAAAACCCTTAAAAACGGGCAAACAAAAAAATCCCATTCAAGTCTATGGGATTTTTTTATTGTCCGTTCTCACCCGTTATAGCCCGTTATGACTAACGGATGTTATTTGTCATAACGGGATATAACGGGTGAGAACGGATAATCAAAAAATCCCATAGACTTGAATGGGATTTTTTAATGGCCGTTTTTAAGGGTTTTCTAAATGGGACATTGTAACAGGTCTTTAAAACGGAGCAACAGTATAATGTGAAAGGAGCCTTAGCCTCAAAAGAAAAACTACTGCACAAGATACAAGTGCACCCAAAATGGTGCATAAGGATAATAAGTATAAGTGAAGAGGAGTTTTAAATGCTGCAATTTACACAGACTACACATAGACCTAAATAAGCCAACCCTTAAAGGGGTATTCCGGTGAAAAACTATTTTTTTCATGTCAACTGGCTCCAGAAAGTTAAACAGATTTGTAAATTACTTCTATAAAAAAATCTTAATCCTACCAGTACTTATCAGCTGCTGAAGTTGAGTTGTTTTTTTTTTCTTTCTGTCTGACCACAGTGCTCTCTGCTGACACCTCTGTCCATGTCAGGAACTGTCCAGAGCAGGAGAGGTTTGCTATGGGGATTTGCTCCTACTCTAGAGAGTTCCTGAGACAGACGGAGGTGTCAGCAGAGAGCACTGTGGACAGACTGGAAAAACAACTCAACTTCAGGAGCTAATAAGTACAGGCAGGACTAAGATTTTTTTATAGAAGTAATTTACAAGTCTGTTTAACATCCTGGAGCCAGTTGATATAAAAAATAAAATAGTTTTTCACTGGAATACCCCTTTAAATTAAGGACCCCTTTCCAACTGGGAGGAATGGTGCAGATGACCATGGCAGTATAGTGATGGGGAGGAGCACCAAAAGTGTGGAAAGCAACAGAAGCCAGCTCCAGGGGAAGGGCCATGAACTTAACCCCTGAGGGGGGTAGGGACAGACTAAAGGGAACAAGAAAAAGGAGGGGGCTCCTGAGTCAGGGTGCCCTATTGCCTTCTGCCAATGGGCCCCTACAAAAATATAGGCACTGATCAATGATAAACTCATCCCCATCATGATTACAGCAGCAGAACACAAGTACATCTTTTATAGCGCACTACAACCTAGTACAACGCATTCAGGACATCCAGCAAGGATCCTCATGGGCGGGGCTCTGAATGTTGCTTTTTGTGTGAATTGAGTGAGAATTAGTGGTGAGCGCGAATATTCGAAATACGAATTTTAACCGCTATATTTAGAATATAGCGCTAAATAGTCGTAATGACGAATATTCTTTTTTTTTCACATTACACATCCCAACAATGATCTGTACTGTGTAAAAAGAAAAAAAAAGTGATCATCCCTCCCCGCTTCCAGCTTATGGTCCAAAGAAGACTCCAATATTATTTACTGTGTGAGTCGGTGCGGAGCGCGAATATTTCATATTTGCAAATATTTGCGAATATCGGCACTTCCAGAGGACGCTGATCCCTCCCTTCTTTTAGCTTTCGATAGGGTCGAGTGTAGGGTATAGTGTTAGTTGAAAGATATAATCGCGCATGCGCACTATGCGAATTCCATTACGATTTTTGCATTGAAAAAAAAAGTGAACGAACATAGCGAATATGTGAATTTCGCAAGCATAGGATGAATATTCATCCATATATTCGCAAAATATCGCAAATTCAAATATGGCCCCCGCCGCTCATCACTAGTCAGAATGTGTAAAAGTCATAGAGATATGACAGGACAAGGTATCAGAGGTCGGATGCGATGCCCCCGCCACATCCCTTCAGTTTTCTTGATACTATGTTTTCAGTATTTTTTATTTTTTGGGAGGGGGGCTGATAAAATACCATTGTCTAAAGCAGAAATGGCCTCAGTCTGATGGCTGCGGCTAGGCCCCTCCCACTAGTGGCCCTGCAGCTGTTGTGAAACTACAACCCCCATCATATTCTTATGGCTGTCGGCATTTCAGTGCATGTCGCGGGCCCCCCTGGTAGACAGCTGCGGCCCCCCCTGTAGGCTGCTGCTCATCGATGTTCCCGCTGATGACTCTTAATTGGGAATCAGTATTCGGTGACCCGTGGCTGTCAGTAATGAAGCTCATTGACGGCTCCTGTCCATCTGCCCCCGATGCGTCCATTGACATCGACGTATAGAATCAATTCCGTGTCAACATTCCCTTCACACTTAATTCTAATTAATTGGATTCATCTTTTTCTGGGTATGGAGGATCGGGCGCGGGGGGAGGGGGGGTGTCGGCATAAAAACAAGTGACTCCCATTAGTCAGATCGGAGCTTTCATTATGGCTGATTTATGAGCCCGGCCTGTTGATTAGTGTAATGTACCTGCCACCGGCACGATGGGAGAAGAAGTCAACGCTTTGCGCTGTTGTGAATCATCACGTATCACTCCTGGTGCTGAGCTCGACGGAGATGTAGCAGAGCTGAGAGTGTAATTCATGGAGGAATCTTAGGATCAGAAAAACATGGCGGCCTGCGCAGGTCTGGTAAAAGGATTTTTGCCACCCTAGGCAAAAGCTTATTTTTGATGCCCCTTGACTCCGCCCATTGGCTCACCATTTGACACGCCCCACCTTACTACTGGGGTGACACACTGTAACAATCCTCCTCTTCATGTAATCACCTTACTACTGGGGTGACAAACTGCAACAGACCTCCTCCACATGTAATCTCCTTACTACTGGGGTGACACACTGTAACAAACCTCCTCCTTATGTAATCAACTTACTACTGGGGTTACACACTGTAACAAACCCCCTCCTCATGTAATCTCCTTACTACTGGGGTGACACACTGTAACAATCCTCTTCCTCATGTAATCTCCTTACTACTGGGGTGACACACTGTAACAAACCTCCTCCTCATGTCTTTGGGTTGTGTTCGATCAGCTGAGTTGTCATCGCAAACACAACCTGCAAAGAGGTGCCGCCATGTTTGTCTGGTCAAGAATCCTATCCACGGTAGAAATCTGATCGGCTTGTCTACCACGGATTTGGCACATACACTTTCATTCTGGCTTTTCCAGTGTAGTTTATGGGGAATAGCTGCATGGAATCTGTGTCAAAAAGTTACAAAAAACAATGCTGTGTGAACTATGGCATAGCTTCCCGTTGAAAACAATAAAGGGGTATTTAAGTGGATTTCAATGCAAAATCCATGTGCAAAAATATTCCATGCAACTGTACCTTAAAGGGATACTCCACCCCTAGACATCTTATCCCTCACTTTTTGGATCGGGGATAAGACATCTTGGGGCGGAGCACACCTATAAGGGTAGGGTCACACGTAGCACATATTCAGCGGGGAACCCACTGCGGATGTGCTACGTGTGACCCTATCCTTAAAGGGAGCCTCTCAGCTCTCATACTCAGAGCTGCAGATATAGGCAAACAGCTGATAGGACGATAGAACAAATAATACCTGTCTCTTAGCTGATGACTTTTTGCAAAGCTATAAAATCATGTTTTCCTTCTAAGCTCAAAGAATAGTAGGCTGTAATAAAAGGTAGCAATCTGAGGCATGCATGCCTCCTCTCTTCTCCATCCTTCCCTGACCTGCATGATTGACGTACAAGGTTTAGGCTCAGGGCTTAGTGCTGGAAGCCAAGCAGAGAGGGGTGGTGGAGGGAGGAGGCATGCATGTAGGCCTCTACCACTCTTGAGCTTAGAAGGAAAACATGATTTTATAACTTTGCAATTAACCATAAGCTAAGATACTTGAATCAATTGTTTTATCCCACTATCGACTGCCCATGTCTGCAGCTCAGAAGGTTATACAGAGCCAATAGATTCCCTGAAAATTAGGGATCGACTGATTATCGTTTATCGATTATCGCCCGATATTCATGATTTTGGGCGTTATCGGCATCGGCAATTACCTTGCCGATAATCTGATAATGCCCCGCCCCCCGCACCACCCCCACCGCACCGCGCCGCACCCCCCACCGCGCCGCACCCCCCACCGCACCGCCCCGGCCAGAGACCGCCGCCGCCCCATTGCCTCCCCCATCCCCGGTTTTATAATTACCTGTTCCCGGGGTCCGAGGTCCACGCTACTTCGGGCTCCTGCTGCGTCCTGTGTTACGCGACCTCAACGCGACGTCACCTTCAGTGCGCACAGTGAACAAAACCGAGGAGGCTGAGTGCGCTGGACGCAAAGCAAGGACTCCATCATATACACAGATATACAGTATACATATATAACACTACACCACAGATATATACAGATATAACACTATACCGCAGATATATACAGATATAACACTATACCACAGATATATACAGATATAACACTACACCACAGATATATACAGATATAACACTACACCGCAGATATATACAGATATAACACTATACCGCAGATATATACAGATATAACACTACACCACAGATATATACAGATATAACACTATACCACAGATATATACAGATATAACACTATACCGCAGATATATACAGATATAACATTATACCGCAGATATATACAGATATAACACTACACCGCAGATATATACAGATATAACACTATACCGCAGATATATACAGATATAACACTACACCGCAGATATATACAGATATAACACTACACCGCAGATATATACAGATATAACACTATACCGCAGATATATACAGATATAACACTACACCGCAGATATATACAGATATAACACTATACCACAGATATATACAGATATAACACTACACCACAGATATATACAGATATAACACTATACCGCAGATATATACAGATATAACATTATACCGCAGATATATACAGATATAACACTACACCACAGATATATACAGATATAACACTATACCGCAGATATATACAGATATAACATTATACCGCAGATATATACAAATATAACACTACACCGCAGATATATACAGATATAACACTATACCGCAGATATATACAGATATAAAACTATACCGCAGATATATACAGATATAACACTATACCGCAGATATATACAGATATAACATTATACCGCAGATATATACAGATATAACACTACACCGCAGATATATATACAGATATAACACTATACCGCAGATATATACAGATATAACACTATACCGCAGATATATACAGATATAACACTACACCGCAGATATATATACAGATATAACACTACACCGCAGATATACATACAGATATAACACTATACCGCAGATATATACAGATATAACACTATACCGCAGATATATACAGATATAACATTATACCGCAGATATATACAGATATAACACTATACTGCAGATATATACAGATATAACACTATACCGCAGATATATATACAGATATAACACTATACCGCAGATATATAGATATAAAACTATACCGCAGATATATACAGATATAACACTATACCGCAGATATATACAGATATAACACTATACCGCAGATATATACAGATATAACACTATACCGCAGATATACATACAGATATAACACAATACCGCAGATATATACAGATATAACATTATACCGCAGATATATACAGATATAACACTACACCGCAGATATATACAGATATAACACTATACCACAGATATATACAGATATAACACTACACCACAGATATATACAGATATAACACTATACCGCAGATATATACAGATATAACATTATACCGCAGATATATACAGATATAACACTACACCGCAGATATATACAGATATAACACTATACCGCAGATATATACAGATATAACATTATACCGCAGATATATACAGATATAACACTATACCGCAGATATATACAGATATAACATTATACCGCAGATATATACAGATATAACACTACACCGCAGATATATACAGATATAACACTATACCGCAGATATATACAGATATAAAACTATACCGCAGATATATACAGATATAACACTATACCGCAGATATATACAGATATAACATTATACCGCAGATATATACAGATATAACACTACACCGCAGATATATATACAGATATAACACTATACCGCAGATATATACAGATATAACACTATACTGCAGATATATACAGATATAACACTATACCGCAGATATACATACAGATATAACACAATACCGCAGATATATATACAGATATAACAGTGTACCGCAGATATATACGGTATATACAGATATATATACTGTAAAGTCTCCGGTAATTAACTTTGAAGCATTTATTATCTTCTCTTTGCTGTTAATGAAAATCCATCATCGCCGGCTTTTCACCACTTTCCAGGGACAGTTTGCTGCCGACTTGGTGCATCCAAGCAGATCACATACTGTCTCCATGGCCCCGGGAGCGCCGCAGCTTCCATCGCGCCAAATACTCTGAAACTAGATTAGAAGATAAATCGTAGATTACTCCCAACCTGAGAGCAAACACAGATGGCAAAGAATGGGGTCCCGAGCCGGAGCAGGAGCTGTACGTGCCCCTCCCCTCTTTTTTTCTTCCCCCCCCCCCCCGCCATATAGTGAGCAAATAAATGCGCCATATAGTGACTACATAATTTCCAAAGATTACTAAAAATATTATTATTTATTCATTGGTTGTCCGGGCATTCTTGGAATTGTAGTTTTACAACATATGGAGGGTGACAGTTTTGAGACCGCTGCTGTGAACTATAATGGCGCCCGTCTCCTGTAATAGGACCGTCTGCGGTCAGAGGAGGTCTCTGTATGGATAATCCAATCGATCTTAAAGGGGTACTCCACTACTTTAATCACTTATGTACAGCATAGGGGATAAGTGATCGCAGAGGGTCCAACTGCTAAGACCCCTTGCCATCTCTTTAAAGGGGTACTCCGGTGGAAAACTTTATTTTTTTTAAATCAACTGGTGCCAAAAAGTTAAACAGATTTGTAAATTACTTCTATAAAAAAAAATCTTAATCCTTCCAGTACTTATTAGCTGCTGAATACTACAGAGGAAAATATCTCCTTTTGGAACACAGTGCTCTCTGCTGACATCACGAGCACAGTGCTCTCTGCTGACATCTTAGGAACTGTCCAGAGCAGCATATGGGGATTTTCTCCTACTCTGGACAGTTCCTAAAATGGACAGAGAGGTCAGCAGAGAGCACTGTGTTCTTGATGTCAGCAGAGAGCTCTGTGATCCCAAAAGAAAATAATTTCCTTTGTAGTATTCAGCAGCTAATAAGTACTGGAAGGATTAAGATTTTTTAATAGAAGTAATTTACAAATCTGTTTAACTTTCTGGCACCAAATGATTTAAAAAAAGTTTTTCCACCGGAGTACCCCTTCAATGGGGCCAATACGCCGTTCCATGCGCAAGGAGAGATGGTGCCCCATTCTGGAGATCGGGGAGGGGATCTCAGCAGTTGAACCCCCCCGGCCTTTGGACACTTATATGCAGGATAGGGGATTTGTTTTAAAGTAGTAGAGTACCCCTTTAACTACTGACAGTAATGCTTTAAAGGGGTACTCTGCCAGAAAACATCTTATCCCCTATCCAAAGAATAGGGGATAAGATGTCTAATTGCGGGGGTCCCACCACTGGGGACCCCAGCCATCTCCGCTGCGGCACCCCAGTCATCCGGTGCATGGAGCGAACTCCGCTCCCTGCCGGATGAATGACGACTAAAGCCACCATGCCCCCTCCATTCATGTCTATGGGAGGAGGTGTGACGGCTACGCAGTAGCCGTCACACCCCCTCCCATAGAAATGAATGGAGGGGGCGTGGCATGAAGTCAAGCTTCCGCTTTCTGGCCGCCGCCGCTGCCGGCCCGGTGATCAAGGGGGTCCCCAGCTGTTTTCCAGCGGAGTACCTCTTTAAATTCCTAAAAATTGCAGGCCACGATAGTTCTCACTGTATATATCCCATAGCCCCCCAAAACTACATTTTCAGAGGGCCCCCATATCGCAACGAGAAGGGCCCACCTACCACTAGACAGGACACTGAAACAAAAACATACAATAAAGTAGCAATAACGACAGGTATAAATAATAGCGCCATATGTCGCTACCGCATCGTAGGGCCTGGTAACATAAAGTCACCATGATATTCCCTGCAAAGAGTTACAATTGGGGGGAGGAATTCATCATTAGCAGTAGTGCACTCTTGTTGTCTAAATTAGGCGCAATTTGCGCAAAAGCTTGCCCCCAAAAAAAATTTTTACACCTTTTCCCGCAATATCGTTGTAAGTGAGTTTTACTTCTTTTTTTTGTTTATTTTTTTTATTAAAGTGTTGCGACAACGGCAACGCATTTAACGATTGCGCCCTTTTTTTTTTTTTTTTTTACAATTTCACGCAAGTCAGCGCTCATTTTTTCCAACAGCTAGAGACACCCCATTTGGCCCAAAACTGCGGGAGCTCGTCAGGCGTAGCAGAGTTGAGTTCGTCACGGCCGACGTGATTGAATGGCGCCGAGCAAACCGTGGCACCTCGGTCTCGGCTCTGCTATATCTGCAGTCTGAAGCAAAACTACAACTCCCAGCATGCCCGGACAGCCAACGGCTGTCCGGGCATGCTGGGAGTTGTAGTTTTGCAACAGTTGGAGGCATCCTGCGTGACATTTGTCTGAAGAACACTTTTTGCACGAGCTAGGTTAAGGTGTGCGGGCCTGCCCCTGATTCCTATGACCGGCGTCTGTTTTATAAATTTGGCGCCAAAAAATAAATAAAAATAAAAAAACGTAATTATTGATACATTTCCCAACAATTTTCTTACATCTTAGCATCCCCCCCCCCTCCCTCCTCTGGGGCCCTACAGCAGCTGGCCCAGTTAGCGTTCCTCCTATGGCGCCGATGCTCTATAGGAGTATCCCGCCCCCTTTCTCCGGAGGTCACCATCTTAAGCAGTGGACGGGTTATATATAGATATAATGTATGTCGCCGCTCCAGCTGACCGGCCTTTCCATTGTCTCCCTCCGTTACGCTTACATTCAAAAGACTCGTGTTTAGTAATATACAAAAAAAAGAAAAAGTATTGGAGGAAGAATAATGTGCGGCCCATTCAGTGCCAGGACGTAGCCTGCGGTCAATTCAATATGGCTTTCTTCATCCATTATAGCAATGGCCCAGGTGGCTATAAATAGGCCCTGGCGGACCGAGCCGCATAGTCACAAAGCAGCGGGCCGCGGGGAGCGCAGAGGCGCACAGAATAGGAGCTGGCGGCTGGCGGAGGAGGCTTGCGGCTCCATTGTGATGCGGCAGAACTGCCTGGCAGATTGGAAAGCAGCGGAAACAAGGGAATTAAAGGCTGAACACATGCGGCCGAGAATCCGCTGCGAGGTGGGAGATTAACCCCGCAGGAGCAAAACGGGCTTCAGCCGCCTACAAAAGCGATTTCTGTGTGCAGATGTGGCAGTGCAGAGGCTGCGCCGAGGGGCCATGGCTTGCATGATGCGGTTAAATTGTGTGATGGTGGTGACAAAGTCAACTCTGCAGCATAACTAAGTCAACTCTGCAATATAACTAAATCAACTCTGCAGCATAACTAAGTAAACTCTGCAGCATAACTAAGTCAACCCTGCAGCATAACTAAGTCAACTCTGCAATATAACTAAATCAACTCTGCAGCATAACTAAGTAAACTCTGCAGCATAACTAAGTCAACTCTGCAGCATTACTAAGTCAACTCTGCAGCATAACTAAGTCAACTCTGCAGCATAACTAAGTCAACTCTGCTATATAACTAAATCAACTCTGCAGCATAACATAACTAAGTCAACTCTGCAGCATAACTAAGTCAACTCTGCAGCATAACTAAGTCAACTCTGCAGCATAACTAAGTCAACTCTGCAACATAACTAAGTCAACTCTGCAGCATAACTAAGTCAACTCTGCAACATAACTAAGTAAACTCTGCAGCATAACTAAGTCAACTCTGCAGCATAACTAAGTCAACTCTGCAGCATAACTAAGTCAACCCTGCAGCATAACTAAGTCAACTCTGCAGCATAACTAAGTCAACTCTGCAACATAACTAAGTAAACTCTGCAGCATAACTAAGTCAACTCTGCAGCATAACTAAGTCAACTCTGCAGCATAACTAAGTCAACCCAACAGCATAACTAAGTCAACTCTGCAGCATAACTAAGTCAACTCTGCAACATAACTAAGTAAACTCTGCAGCATAACTAAGTCAACTCTGCAGCATAACTAAGTCAACCCTGCAGCATAACTAAGTCAACTCTGCAGCATAACTAAGTCAACCCTGCAGCATAACTAAGTCAACCCTGCAGCATAACTAAGTCAACCCTGCAACATTACTAAGTCAACTCTGCAGCATAACTAAGTCAACTCTGCAGCATAACTAAGTCAACTCTGCAGCATAACTAAGTCAACTTTGCAGCATAACTAAGTCAACCCTGCAACATTACTAAGTCAACACTGCAGCATTACTAAGTCAACTCTGCAGCATTACTAAGTCAACTCTTCAGCATAACTAAGTCAACTCTGCAGCATAACGAAGTCAACTCTGTAGCATAATAAACTTAATTATACAGCATAACATACTCAACTCTGCAACATAACCTTAACTGAGCAGAGTAACAAACTCAACTCAACAGCATAACAGACTCAACTCTACAGCATAACAACCATAACTCTGCAGCATGACAGACTCAACTCTGCAACATAACACACTGAACTCTGCAACATAAACTTAACTGTGCAGCATAACAAACTCAACTCTACAGCATAACAAACTCAACTCTGCAGCATAACAACATCTACTCTGCAGCATAACAAACTCAACTCTACAGTATAACAACCTCAACTCTACAGCATAACAAACTCAACTCTACAGCATAACAACCTCAACTCTACAGCATAACAAACTCAACTCTACAGTATAACAACCTCAACTCTACAGCATAACAAACTCAACTCTACAGTTTAACAACCTCAACTCTGCAGCATAACAAACTCAATTCTGCAATTTAACTAACTCAACTCTACAGCGTAACAAACTCAACTCTGCAGCATAACAACATCTACTCTGCAGCATGACGATTTTAAATCTGCAGCATAACAGTCAGCTCTACAGTATAACAAACTCAACCCTGCAGCATAACAAAATCAAATCTGCAGCATAACAAACTCAACTGTGTCGCATAACTAACTCAACTTTGCGGCATGACAATCTTAGCTCTGCTGCACCTGACAAGCTTACTCATACCGCAGTGTACCAAACCGGTGTGCCTCCAGCTGGTGCAAAACTACAACTCTCAGCATACTGGGACAGCCGATAGCTGTAAGTAGTTGTGCTTCAGTCTCCTACAAAACCAATCTCATGGGAAGATATAGCGGACCCAGGTTGGTGCTGAGCTGGAACGGTTTGCTCGTCGCAATAAAATCCACTTGGCGGTGACAAACTCACCACTACTACACCTGACATGCTTGCTTATACCGCAGTGTTTCCCAAGCAGGGTGCCTCCAGCTGTTGCAAAACTACAACTCCCAGCATGCTGAAAATTCTAGTTGCTTCAGTCTCTTACAAAACCGACTCTATTTGCAGATATAGCAGAGCAGAGTCGGCGCTGAGGTGTAGCGGTATGCTCGTCGCGATTAAATCAAAATCATGTGTTGCTGGGGACAAACTCACTAACAAGCTTTCTTATTCCGCAAAACTACCACTCCCAGCATGCCCAGAGAGCTGACTGTTGTACATGCATGCTGGGAGTTGTAGCTGTACATTAGTCTTCTCCAAAGCCAACTCTATGTGCAGATATAGCAGTGCCAAGTCGGCGCCGATGTGTCACCGTTTGCTTTTCACAATAATATTGTGTTGGTGATGACAAACTCAGCTCTGCTACTCCTGACAAACTTGTTCATAATGCAGTGTTTCCCAACCAGGGTGCCTCCAGCTGTTGCTAAACTACAACTCTCAGCACGCACGGTACACACAACTCCCAGTCTCTTCCAAAGTCAATGGTTTGCTCTGCGCAATAAAATTGTGTAGGTGATAACAAACTCAGCTCTACCACACCTGATAAGCTTGCTTTTACAGCAGTGTTTCCCAAGCAGGGTGCTTCCAGCTGTTGCAAAACTACAACTCCCAGCATGTACGGACAGCCAAAGGCTGTCCGGGCATGCTGGGAGTTGTAGTTTTGCAACAGCTGGAGGCACCCTGCTTGGGAAACACTGTTACACTGGATCAGACCAGGCTCAGCTGTGCTATCTCTGCGCTCTGCGGAGGTAGTGATGAAATGTTTGTTATGGTTTCATGCCATTCTAACTACCAGTTTATTGCATATTTGTGCCCCTTTATTGTGATCTCTTGGATGTTTCTGGATATTCAGAGTCTGCCCCCTGCTGGATTGAATCGGTAAAACAATGACCTCGAAATCGTGTTCGGAGCATTCAGGGTTTTTCTTTTCCAGCTTTGTTGAGTTAAATCCTTATAGAATAATAAAAAAAAAAAAATTTGGGGATTTCCGACTTTGTGTTTCCGTTGGCTGGCTGAGCATGCTGGGAGTTGTAGTTTTGCAACTCTGATGAAGAAGATGATTTTTGAAGAAGAAGATAATGTGAAGATGATGATGATGATGATGTGTTACTAAAGTTCTTGGAATCCAATCTTGGTTCTCATTCTTGGATTAGTTCTGAGATTAACTTCCTATAGACACCATCTTAGAGCTCCGCTGGCTGTCGGGGTATGCTGGGAGTTGTAGTTTTTGCGACACTGATGAAGAAGATGATGTGAAGAAGAAGATGATAATGTGTTACTAAAGTTCTTGGATCCCAATCTTGGAGTATTCATCTATATCTGAGAATGACCCCTCAAAGACCCCATGTCAGACCCTTGGGTGGTCCTCAGGGATCTCTGCACAACTCAAACCCTGTCCTTCTCCTCCAGCATCTCGGCTTCTCAGTCCCATGAAAAAGAAAGGAAAACAATTATTCCTCAAGATGTTGCAAAACTAAAATCCCAGCATGCTGGGAGTTGTAGTTTTACAACATCTGATTTGGAGAGTGCTGAACATCAGTTTGGAGAGCGCTGATGTAGTAGATCTAGATGGAAGAATGCAAGATACAGAACTGGTAAAAAAAAGGGGTGAGATAACAAAGAATATGTGAAAAAGATGATGATGATGTGAAGGAGATGACGTGAAGATGATGACGTGAAGAAGAATATGACGTGAAGAAGAAGATGGCGTGAAGAAGATGTGAAGAAGACGTAAAGAAGTAGATGACGTGAAGAAGAAGGTGACGTGAAGAAGTAGATGACGTGAAGAAGAAGATGACGTGAAGAAGTAGATGACGTGAAGAAGAAGATGACGTAAAGAAGTAGATGACGTGAAGAAGAAGATGACGTGAAGAACATGACGTGAAGAAGACGACGTGAAGAAGATGACATGAAGAAGAAGACAGGAGGAAGATTACGCGAAGATGACATAAAGAAGAAGACGACGTGAAGCAGAAGAAGATGTGAAGAAGATGATGTGAAGAAGAAGATGATGTGAAGAAGAAGATGACGAGAAGAAGATGGTGTGAAGAAGAAGATGATGTGAAGAAGAAGATGACGTAAAGAAGATGATGTGAAGAAGAAGATGATGTGAAGAAGAAGATGATGTGAAGATGACATGAAGAAGATGATGTGAAGAAGAAGATGATGTGAAGATGAAGATGATGTAAAGATGAAGATGATGTGAAGAAGAAGATGATGTGAAGAAGAATATGATGTGAAGAAGAAGATGATGTGAAGAAGATGATGTGAAGATGAAGATGATGTGACGATGAAGATGATGTGACGATGAAAATGATGTGAAGATGAAGATGATGTGAAGAAGAAGGTGATGTGAAGAAGGTGATGTGAAGAAGATGATGTGAAGATGAAGATGATGTGAAGAAGATGATGTGAAGATGAAGATGATGTGAAGATGAAGATGATGTGAAGATGAAGATGATGTGAAGATGAAGATGATGTGAAGATGAAGATGATGTGAAGATGAAAATGACGTGACGATGAAGATGATGTGACGATGAAGATGATGTGAAGATGAAGATGATGTGAAGATGAAGATGATGTGACGATGAAGATGATGTGAAGATGAAGATGATGTGAAGATGAAGATGATGTGAAGATGAAGATGATGTGAAGATGAAGAGGATGTGAAGATGAAGAGGATGTGAAGAAGAAGATGATGTAAAGATAAAGATGACGTGAAGAAGCTCCTATTTTTGGATTATTTCTGAAATAGACCTCCTATAGACACCATGTCAGACCCTCGGGTGGTCTACAGGGATCTCCACACAACCCAAACCTTTCTACGAAAGAAAAAAGAAAAAAAAAATTTGTATTCTCCAGATGTTGAAAAACTACAACCCCCAGCATGCCGGGGCAGCCAACGGCTGTCTTGGCATGCTGGGAGTTGTAGTTTTGCAATTCTGATGAAGAAGATGATGTAAAGAAGATGCGTTACTGAAGTTCTTGGATCCAATCTTGGATTATTCTTCCATTTCTGAGACTGACCCCTCATAGACCCCATGTCAGACCCTCGGGTGGTCCTCAGGGATCTCCGCACAACCGAAACCCTGTCCTCCTCCTCATCCAGCTTCTCAGAAAGAAATACAATTATTCCTCCGCCGTTTGCCCGACAGATGTCAGCCTAGAAAGAAATGCCAGCGAGCGTACCCACAGGACCGCAGATCAACCAGATTAACCCGACAGCTCCACTGCCAGAGGGGATCACATGCCATGCAATACAGGGTATTATGGAGTTACTGCCCGCGTCCTTCACCATCCGCCGCGGCTTCTAACCCTATAATTGGGCCGTGCCGCCATGGGGCCCGTGTGGTGCCGCAGAAGACAACCAGAGATATCATAGATGTCTTCTTCTGCTACCTCTTGTCTTAGTTGTTCCTCTTCCCTAACAGTCACTAGAGCAACCATTATATTTCTGGCTGGTGCTTTTCCTGGCTACTGAAAGGCAAATTAAATGTGCAATGATGGCAAAACATGTCATTTAGAAGGTATTGTCACTCACCTTTCCCTTACTCCTGAAAAGCAGTTCTGCAATAACAGCATTCCCTTGTGATACATCAGCCATAATTAGGAAGATTTGCTGTTTGTATAGTATTGTCACCCAGCTTTCCCTGGTCCCAAAACAGTATCTCTGTTATAATGGCATTACCCAGTGATACATTAGCTGTAACTAGGAAGATTTTCTGTTCAGGAGTAGTTGTCACTCAGCTTTTCCTGGCACCTGAATAGAAAGCATTGCAGTGATGACATTGCTTGGTGATTCATTGGTGCCAACTAGAAAGATCTGTGGTGTAAGTGTATTTGTCACCCAGCTTTCCCTAGCCCCTGAATAGAAAAATGCAGTGATTGCAATAACTAGTGATACATTAGCCATAACTAGAAAGATTTGCTGTCTAGGAGTATTTATCACCCAGCTTTCCCTGGCCCCTGAATAGCAAAAAAGTGCAGTGATTGCAACACCTAGTGATAAATCAGCCATAACTAGGAAGATTTGCTGTGTAGGGTGCAATTGTCACCCAGCTTTTCCTGACACCTGAATAGAAAATCTGCAATGATGGAATTATATGATAATACATCAACACTAATTAGTAGGATTTGACGTTTAGAAGGAATTGTCACCCAGCTTTTCCAAAACTTGATAAATATTCTATTCAACAAGTCTAAGAAAAGCTAAATGACAACCAATTATGCTGCTATTCTATTGGACCTTATGGTAGTTAATCACCCAGCTTTCCTAGTCCCCTGAACTCTATCTCTGTATGATGTGATACACTGCACTACAGACGCCACATTGCTGAATATCATTACACATTTACCATTCAGGCATTTTATAGGAATTATCCAGGAATTGAAAAAAACAAAGCTGATCTCTTCCACAAACAGCACCACCCCTGTCCTCAGGTCATGTGTGGTTATTACAACTTGGCTCCATTCACTTCAATGAAACTGAACTGCAATACCACACACAACCTGAGGACAGGGGTGGTGTTGTTTTATGAGGAAATCCTCATGTTTTTCTATTCCTGAATAATTAATTTAGGGCTAATGTATGACTGAAGATTTACTTTTCTGGTACCAGGCAAAGCTGGGTAACAATTACTCCTGAACAGCAAATCTTTCTAGATAAAGACCCCTTTAACTAAAAAGATTTGCTGTTCAGGAGTAATTGTCACCCAGCTCCGATGGAAAACAATTTTTCATATCAACTGTCTCCAGAAAGTTAAACAGATTTGTAAATTACTTCTATCAAAAAATCTTAATCCTTCCAGTATATATCAGCTGCTTTATGCTCCAGATAAAGTTGTGTAGTTCTTTCCAGTCTGACCACAGTGCTCTCTGCTGACACCTCTGTCCTTGTCAGGAACTGTCCAGAGCAGGATAGGTTTTCTATGGGGATTTGTTCCTTCTCCAGACAGGTCCATGAGACAGACAGAGGTGTCAGCAGAGAGCACTGTGGTCAGACTGGAAAGAACTAAACAACTTCCTCTGGAGCAAATAGCAGCTGATAAGTACTGGAAGGGTTAAGATTTTTTTTATAGAAGTAATTTCCAAACCTGTATAACTTTCTGGCACCAGATGATAAAAAAAAACAAAAAAAAACGGAGTACCCCTTTAACACCGATGTTCCACCAAGTAATGCCATCTAATGCTATGTAGCAACCCCAGTTGGAGCTGTTAAAGCCACCATAGCCGTTATCACCCAACTTTCCCAAGAGCAGATACAGGCTATGTTCACATGGCCGGATGGTCGCTTGGAAAATTCCGGACCGCAGGTGTCGGCACAACAAACCGGCACTAGGACCGCTCAAAAGTACTCTGTCTCCATAGACTGCAATGCATTTCTGAGCGGATTCCGGAATTTGAATTTCCGCGCCAGTAACTGGCGCGGAAATTCAAATTCCGGAATCCGATCATAAATGCATTGCAGTCTATGGAGACAGCGTATTTTCGAGTGGACCTAGCGCCGGAAAACTCTGCCGCAACGGGATTTCCAAGTGGAATTTTTCCGCCGGGCGAACACGGCCTTATGTAGAAAACAGCCGATGTGAATTGATAACAAGCGGACGCTTTTATTTCCAGGGAATCGGTATAGATTTTTTGGGGAGGGGAGGGGGTTAATGTTCTCCATCGCGGCGGACTGGTGACACTTGACGGAGCGCTCTCTGACTCATCCGCACGTAATGGCTCCTTTGTCAGCCGCCGAGCAGAAACACTTGGGCAGGTGTCAAAATTCGGCAGGGAGAATTATAAGGGAATGACGCTCCTTTGTCATAGAAATCAATGGCGCTTCAAGAAAAAAATAAAAATAAAAAGAGACTGTGGGAAGGATGAGCGGCGCAGCCGGGTGACCCCTTACCCTTGATACGTGCGGCGGCGGCGGCACTTGGAAACATTAGGGGAGTTTTATCAAAACCAGTGTAGAGAAAAAAGGTGACCAGTTGCCCATAGCAACCAATCAGATCGCTTCTTTCATTTTTCAAAGGCCTTTTTGAAAATGAAAGTAAAAATCTGATTGGTTGCTATGGGCAACTGGTCACCATTTCCTCTGCACAGGTTTCCATAAATCTCCCCCAATGATCGGGTTTCCTTTGCGGCGATTCCTGTCACACGATGTCTTCCCCCTCTTCCCAACCTGGCGAAGCCGCAATGTATTAAAATAAATACAGACACCTCCTTATTAAGACCTTATGGCGGCGCGCATTACGGCCAATAAAAGCCGCCGTAACTTTAATATTTTTTACACACTGCTGGAAAGGAATGGATGACACCTTTACAAGAGGGAAGGAATTAATACCGCGCCATAACAGCAGCAGGCGATAGCTGAGGAGCAGACAGGAAAGCGGTGGAGGATAAGAGATAGTAACGTAGTAACATAGTTCATAAGGTTGAAAAAAGACCGGAGTCCATCAAGTCCAACCTATAACCCTAATGAGTCCCTACTGAGCTGATCCAGAGTAGGCAAAAACCCTCATACTAGAGGTAAAAACTCCTTCCCGATTCCAAGTATGGCATCAGAATAAATCCCTGGATCAACGTTCTGTCCCTATAAATCTATATCCGGGAGAGAATTCCACAGTCTCACTGCTCTTACAGTAAAGAACCCCCGTCTGTGCTGGTGTAGAAACCTTCTTTCCTCTAGACGTAGAGGATGCCCCCTTGTTATAGATACAGTCCTGGGTATAAATAGATCAGGGAGAGATCTCTGTACTGTCCCCTGATATATTTATACATAGTTATTAGGTCGCCCCTAAGCCTTCTTTTTTCTAAACTAAATAACCCCAATTCTGATAATCTTTCTGGGTACTGTAGTCCTCCCATTCCCCGTATTACCCTGGTTGCCCATCTTTGAACCCTCTCCAGCTCCACTATATCTTTGTTGTACACTGGTGCCCAGTACTGTACACAGTATTCTATGTGTGGTCTGACCAGTACTGTACACAGTATTCCATGTGTGGTCTGACCAGTACTGTATACAGTATTCCATGTGTGGTCTGACCAGTACTGTACACAGTATTCTATGTGTGGTCTGACCAGTACTGTACACAGTATTCTATGTGTGGTCTGACCAGTACTGTACACAGTATTCCATGTGTGGTCTGACCAGTACTGTATACAGTATTCCATGTGAGGTCTGACCAGTACTGTACACAGTATTCCATGTGTGGTCTGACCAGTACTGTATACAGTATTCCATGTGTGGTCTGACCAGTACTGTATACAGTATTCCATGTGTGGTCTGATCAGTACTGTACACAGTATTCCATGTGTGGTCTGACCAGTACTGTGCACAGTATTCTATGTGTGGTCTGACCAGTACTGTACACAGTATTCTATGTGTGATCTGACCAGTACTGTACACAGTATTCTATGTGTGATCTGACCAGTACTGTACACAGTATTCTATGTGTGGTCTGACTAGTGATTTGTACAGTGGTAGAATTATTTCCTTGTCGTGGGCATCTATGCCCCTATTGATGCACCCCATGATTTTATTTGCCTTGGCAGCAGCTGCCTGACACTGGTCACTACAGCTAAATTTATTATTAACTAAGACTCCTAAGTCCTTTTCCATGTCAGTCATCCCAAGTGTTCTCCCATTTAATAAATAATCCCAGCCCGGATTTTTCTTCCCCATGTGCGTTACCTTACATTTATCAGTGTTGAACCTCATCTGCCACTTCTCAGTCCAAACCTCCAAATTATCTAGATCCATTTGTAACAGTGCACTGTCCTCTATTGTGTTAACCGCTTTAAAGAGTTTAGTATCATCTGCAAAGATTGCTACTTTACTATTCAACCCCTCTACAAGGTCATTAAAAATATATTATATAGAACAGGACCCAAGACTGATCCCTGTGGTACCCCACTAGTAACAGTCACCCAATCAGAATAAGTACCATTAATAACCACCCTCTGTTTCCTATCACTGAACCAGTTACTTACCCACTTACACACATTCTCCCCCTGCCCAATCCTTCTCATTTTATGCACCAACCGTTTATGTGGCACTGTATCAAATGCTTTGGAAAAATCCAGATATACGACATCCAGCAATTCCCCCTGGTCCAGTCTGGAGCTCACCTCCTCGTAAAAGCTGATCAGGTGACAGGACCGATCCCTCATAAAGCAATGCTGATATGGAGTCATACAATTATTTGTATCAAGATATTCCAAAATAGCATCTCTTAGAAAACCCTCAAACAATTTACAAACAACAGAGGTTAAACTAACAGGTCTATAATTCCCGGGGTCACCTTTTGACCCCTTTTTAAATATTGGCACCACATTTGCCATGCGCCAGTCCTGGGGAACAGTCCCTGTTACTATAGATGGCAGAGAAGGGAGAGGGGAGGATGACTGGTTTATGTGGCTACGCAAAGGGAAAAAAAAAAAAAAGATAGAAAAACATTGGTCATTCTAACCGGGAAGACAAATGATTGTTGATTGTGCGATCACGTTGCAGCTGTGCGCCAAACCTATATACAATCCTCCGAGGAAGAACATTTACGTCTGAAGGCCCCAAACCTCTCCCAGATTAATGTCTCCGTGCTACAACCCCTGGCGCAGCGGTTTCTTTCCAGCCACCATCAGATCCTTTTGTGGTTCTCATCCGTTCGCCTTTTTGTGCAGTTTTTGTGCAGTTGCGCAGGCTGAATCGGTTTTCGTGAGACTTAAATGGATTGTTTCCTATGGATTGTTTGTCACATAAAAATATAACTGACATGAATCGTTATATGGCGCTGCATTATATCAGTGTGACGCCATCTTATGGTCATATGGGCAAACTGATCTTTTTTTTGTTTTTATTGGAACTGCATGGCGGTATTCCTTTAAAACACAATGGAGGCAGGGCAAGTAAACCCTTTCCTTTTTAACTTAAAGGGGTAAGATGTATGATCGCGGGGGTCCCACTGCTGGGGGTCCCACTGCTTGATGTCTCGTATACTCCCACTCAATGCAAGTCTATGGGAGGGGGAGCGGGGTGTGACCGTGACATCATGGGCCCCCGCACCGCATCGCCAGTCATCCAGCACAGAGCGAAGTTCGTTCCGTGCACCAGATGTCTGGGGGGCCGCAGCCAAGATCGCGGGGGTCCCCAGCGACGGGACCCCTGTGATCAGACATCCTATCCCCCATCCTTTGGATAGGGGATAAGATGTCTAGGGACGGAGTACCCCTTTAAAGGG
Organism: Hyla sarda; assembly: GCF_029499605.1. Classification (NCBI taxonomy): domain Eukaryota; kingdom Metazoa; phylum Chordata; class Amphibia; order Anura; family Hylidae; genus Hyla; species Hyla sarda. Next base: position 10,445,970 of record NC_079198.1, on the reverse strand, counting down.
GTACTTCACAGGATAGGGGGATAAGTGTCTGATCCTGGGGGGTCCAACCTTTCCTGTATGGGGTCCTAGAGTCCGGCCCTAATTTTCTTGCAATCACTTGACGGCCCGCTCGGCCATTTACCAATGATTGGCAGAGCAAGCCGTCACTCCTGATTGTCTCCAAAGGTGGGGGGTTGGAGTATTCTGGGTACCGGTGAGTAGCCGGAACCCATACAGGAGATCACGGGTGTCTGTCCGCTGGCACTCCTTGCAATCAGACTCTTATTTACTATCCTCTGGATAGGGGATATGTTAGATTCCCTGGATTACCTCTTTAAAGGGGTATTCCGGGCAAAAACATATTATCCCCTACCCAAAGGATAGGGGATAAGATGTCTGATCGCGGGGGGCCCACTGCTGAGACTCCATGCAATCTCCCTGGCCATCACACCCCCTCCCATATACATGAATGGAGGGGGCGTGGCGTGACATCACATCCCCAGTCCCGGAAATCCGGAGGTTTATCCCCTTTTGATAGGGGATAAAATGTTTTTGCCCGGAATACCCCTTTAAGGCTGGGTTCACATCACGTTTTGTCCCATACGGGACCGCATACGGCAAGGGCAGCTGAAAACTTGCGCTCCCGTATGCCTTCGTATGCGGTCCCATATGTAAATCATTTCAATGAGCCGCCCGGAGTGAAACGCTGACTCCGGTCGGCTAATTTTTGCTCCGTATGCGGTTTTCCCACAGCACCTAAAATCGTGGTCGATTACGATTTTAGGTCCAGTGGAAAACCGCATACGGGGCAAAAATGAGCCGACCGGAGTCAGTGTTTCACTCCGGGCGGCTCATTGAAATGAATTACATACGGGACCGCATACGGGAGCGCAAGTTTTCAGCTCCCCCTGCCGTATGCGGTCCCATGTGGGACAATATGTGATGTGAACCCAGCCTAACCTATATCAGTGTTTCCCAACTAATGTGCCTCTAGCGGTTGCAAAACTACAACTCAGAATGCCCAGGCAGCCTTTGGTTTTGGGGCCACTCTTGGGGGAGGGAGGCTAGACTAGAGACTTCTCCCACAATTATTGGTCGGGAGAATCATGTGACCAAGGCCTCACCAATCTGTTATTTTGAGACAAATGTTAACCCTTTGAACTTGAATAGTGCAATGCACACAAATAGGATAGGGGATAAGATGTCTGATTGCGGGGGTCCCGCCGCTTGGCTCCGGCACCTCAGACATCCCGTACACAGAGTGAACTTCGCTCCGTGCTGGATGACTGGCGATGCGGGGCAGAGGCTCGTGACGGCACTGCCACACCCCACTTGTGATGTCACGGCCATGCCCCCTCAATGCAAGTCTATGGGAGGGGGCGTGACTGCCGTCACGCCCCCTCCCATAGACTTACATTGAGGGGGGGTGGTCATGATGCCTCAAGTGGGTCGTGGCCGTGACGCCAGCAGCGGGAACCCCACGATCAGACATCTTATTCCCTATCCAAAGGAGATAAGATGTCTAGGGGTGGAGAACCCCTTTAAAGGTCTATGGGGTGGGAAAGCGATGAAACCTAAGACATCCCCCGCCATTGTCCTCCCCTACAATTCCCGTCATCATCTTCACTTTGTCACAATTCTCCAGGCCATTTTTTTTATTAATACTTTGTGTAATTTTCATTCAGAATGTCATTAAAATATGGATCCCCCCAGATGACCTCACGGGGACTCCTCTCTACACGATGGGTAGAGTCGATGTGGCAGCTTCCTCCTGTTAATTCATGTCGCTGTCAGAGGAAATCTTGTCTTGTAGGGATGAGATTCATGGACGCATCTCTCTTCGGCTCCGCCGGCTGGATATCACATACTGTATGCATCAAAAACCTTGTTTAGAAGTTCGGAACAAAAACTTGTCCCTTCAGAGCCCCCCCCCCCCCCCCCTCCTCTTCTTGAGGAGTCAAATTGATACAGGGACCTTTCAATGTAGATCCAAGTCACTTGCAGATGTAGCAGAGCCGAGCCTGGATTGACAGGTGTACTAAGAGCTGAGTTTGTCTCATGTAGATGAGATTGAGTGGTGGACCTAATGGGATTGAAACGCGTGGCTACATTCTTCAAAAAACACAGTGGTCTCCAAACTGTGGACCACCAGATGTTGCAAAACTACACCTCCTACCATGACTGGACAGCCAACGGCAGTCCTGTGACACCGTCCACCCGTGATACACCGTGATACAGTCCTGTGACACCGTCCACCAGTCAAACGCATGAATAGGACTAACAAACAAATTTTATTAGCCAAAATTAAATGAGTTTTAAGACAGAGGTCTCTTCATCAGCATGAATACGGCTTTCCATATTCACGCTGATGAAGAGACATTTGTCTCGAAATACGTTGCGCAATTCAAATTTGCTTGTTAGAAAAGCCAGGTCTTTTTGCGTCAGCCACCCTTGATACAATCAGTTAAACGTGAATAGGACTAACAAACAAATTTTATTTAAACAGGTTTTGAGACAGAGGTCTCTTCATCAGCATGAACACGGCTATCCATATTCACGCTGATTAAGAGACATTTGTCTCGAAACACGTTCCGCAATTCAAATTTGCTTGTTAGAAAAGCCAGGTCTTTTGGCGTCAGCCACCCTTGATACAGTCAGTTAAACCTGAATAGGACTAACAAACAAATTTAATTTAAACAGGTTTTGAGACAGAGGTCTCTTCATCAGCAAGAATACGGCTTTCCATATTCACACTGATGAAGAGATTTCTGTCTCGAAACATGTTTGGCAAATCAATTTTTTTAAGTTTTTTGTCATAATTAAGTATTTGACTTGAGTCTATCACGGGTGGAAACATGGACGTGGAAACACGTTCTGCAAATCAAATTTGCTTGTTAGAAAAGCCAGGTCTTTTGGCATCAGCCACCCTTGATACACTCAGTTAAACATGTGAATTGGACTAACATACACATTTAATTTAAACAGGTTTTGAGACAGAGATCTCTTCATCCGCATATGGCTATCCGCATTCACTGCTGATGAAGAGACCTCTGTCTCAAAACACGTTTGGCAAATCATATTTGTTTGTTGGTCGTATTCACTTATTGGACTGATTGTATCACCGGTAGTTTAGGCTACAGGACTGGATTTTTTTAAACACTACACGATGAGTGTCCTTACATCTATATTGGCGAGGGAGTTCCCGTAGACCCATTCCCCTGTATACATTTCTATAGGTTGGTGTGTCTTGTACGCAACAAACAGAAGGGGAGCAGAAGATGAGTTGAAGCATATCGAATTTTCTTTGCCAAACACAAACGTGTTTTGAGACAGAAGCCTCTTCATCAGCAAGAATACAGCTATCCATATTCACACTGATGAAGAGATCTCTGTCTCGAAACATGTTTGGCAAATCAAATTATTTTTTTTTGTCATAATAAAGTATTTTACTTGACTGTATCACGGTTGGTTGGCGCAACAAGACCAGGCTTTTTGGATGTCTACATTGGCCAGAGAGTTCCTGTAGACCGATTTCCAGGAGGTACCACCGCCATCTTTGCTATATACTCTTCTATAAGTTGTAGTGTCTTGTGAGCAACAACAGAAGGTGAGAAGAAGATGAGCTGAAACTCTGCTTGGCATTGACCCCTGCAGACATCTTCCTGTATCAGTAATTCCCAACCAGGGTGCCTCCAGCTGTTGCAAAACTACAACTCCCAGCAGGCCCGGACAGCCTTCGGCTGTCCGGGCCTTCTGGGAGATGTAGTTTTGCAACAGCTGGAGGCACCCTGGTTGGGAAACACTGCCCTATATCTTAGCTTCCTGGCCAAATATCCTAATCGTGCCCCCTCATATTTGGCGCCAATGAGTCGACGCCGATTATCCGCCCTATTTTTTTTCTCTCTTTACTTTGAAAACCTGAAGCCCCCAAAGCATCATACCGTAGAAAACTAGCGATGAGGAACTTAGCTGACAATCTACTCTTTATCTTGGTGGCTCAGGAAGCTAATACGAGATGCGGGGAGGCGATAGTAGATGTGACTGCAGCGGCTCGGGCCCGCCAGGGATATATGTTTGGATATGGAACTTGTTTTTCAGACATAATACGAACACGCGGATATACAAAGAGGTGTTTTTACCTTCCGTCGTGCCTCAGAGGCGCCGTTTTGATGTTTATTTGCTGCAAGCTTCAGTGAAATTTATGTATATTTATGGAATTCGCCCGACTTGACAGAGTAATTTAAGCTGCACATGTTGCCGTAATACCGATGTCAATGTAGGAAATGCAGGCCCAATGGGGCTCAGGTAGTATAGTAAAAGAAAAAAAAATGGCGTATATATAAATGAGACTGTATGGTACAGGGAGCGCGGGCTGAGTCTATTCATGTGTGACATATAAGGTGTATATATATATATATATATACACAGTGATCCCTTAACTTACAATGGCCTCAGCATACAATAGTTTCAACATACAATGGTCTATTCTGGACCGTTGACCATTGTAAGTTGAAACCAGACTCAACAGACAGTCGAGATCTGTGAAATGTTTCAATGGCTGGAAGAACCGACCAATCAGAATGGGCATTCACTGGTAAAACCCCTGTATTACTGAAGTGTATGCACTGACTGGTGTCTGGTAGCGCCCCCTACAGTACAGGGAGGTATTACATGTTCTGTCTCTTTACCTGTATTACTGAAGTGTATGCACTGACTGGCGTCTGGTAGCGCCCCCTACAATACAGGGAGGTATTACATGTTCTGTACTCTTTACCTGTATTACTGAAGTGTATGCACTGACTGGCGTCTGGTAGCGCCCCCTACAATACAGGGAGGTATTACATGTTCTGTACTCTTTACCTGTATTACTGAAGTGTATGCACTGACTGGTGTTTGGTAGCGCCCCCTACAGTACAGGGAGGTATTACATGTTCTGTACTACTCTTTACCTGTATTACTGAAGTGTATGCACTGACTAGTATCTGGTAGCACCCCCTACAGTACAGGGAGGTATTACATGTTCTGTACTCTTTACCTGTATTACTGAACTGCATGCACTGACTGGTGTCTGGTAGTGCCCCCTACAGTACAGAGAGGTATTACATGTTCTGTACTCTTTACCTGTATTACTGAAGTGTATGCACTGACTGGTGTCTGGTAGCGCCCCCTACAGTACAAGGAGGTATAACATGCTCTGTACTCTTTACCTGTATTACTGAAGTGTATGCAGTGGCTGGTGTCTGGTAGCGCCCCCTACAGTACAGGGAAGTATTACATGTTCTGTACTCTTTACCTGTATTACTGAAGTGTATGCAGTGACTGGTGTCTGGTAGCGCCACCTACAGTACAGGGAGGTATTACATGTTCTGTACTCTTTACCTGTATCACTGAAGTGTATGCACTGACTGGTGTCTGGTAGCGCCCCCTACAGTACAGGGAGGTATTACATGTTCTGTACACTTTACCTGTATCACTGAAGTGTATGCACTGACTGGTGTCTGGTAGCGCCCCCTACAGTACAGGGAGGTATTACATGTTCTGTACTCTTTACCTGTACCAGGGTTAGCTGCTCTTTTGGACACCCTGTGAGGGCGACTCCATGTTACTTTTTCAGGACATTGCGTGTTCTGTACAGGACCCTGAAGAAGCTACTGTCCTCTACATAGACCAGTGTTTCCCAACTAGGGTGCCTCCAGCTGTTGCAAAACTACAACTCCCAGCATGCGCGGACAGCCAAAGGCTGTCCGGGCATGCTGGGAGTTGTAGTTTTGCAACAGCTGGAGGCTCCCTGCTTGGGAAAAACACTGACATAGACAGTGATTTACAGCTTCCAGCAGATCTTTATTACTTTTATATATAAGGATTTGCTTTATCTATATTAGTTATCTACTTTTCTTTAATCCTCACTTTTTCCTATTTTTGGATGACATTTTGGTGCCTTTAGAACTAATTACCAGGTTTCCATAGAGTTATGGTCTCAACATATACAATGGTTTCAACATACAATGGCCATCCTCGAACCAATTAATATTGTAACTTGAGGGACCACTGTACATATATTTTACTATTTACTTATTAATCCATTTTTTAGACCAATAGACATGTGTCTAGACCAGTGTTTCCTAACCAGGGTGCCTCCAGCTGTTGAAAAACTACAACACCCAGTATGCCAGGACAGCCAAAGGTTTTATCCTGATCCCATAGAAATAGCAGCAGTATACAGATAAAGCTGTAGGGGAGGTGTATTACTACTATATGTTATTATCCCATAAAGATAGCAGCAGCAGTATACAGACAGAGCTGGAGGGGAGGTGTATTAATACTAAATGCAGAGGTGTAACTTGTAGCTTCTGGGCCCCGATGCTAAATCTGCAACAGGGCCCCATTTGCCAATTAAAATACTGGTCTCTTATGGGGCAGATATGTTTTGGGGCCCCCTTAGGCACCAGGGCCCCGATGCGACTGCTACCTCTGCTGACTCTATAGATACACCCCTGACTATATGTTATTATCCCATAAAGATAGCAACAGCAGTATACAGACAGAGCTGTTCTGACCCCTATAACTTTTTTATTTCTCCTTATACGGCCTGTATGAAGGCTTATTTTTTGCGCCCTGATCTGTAGTTTTGAACAGGACCATTATTGTTTCGATGTGACTTTTTGATCACTTTTTTTAAATTAAATTCAGGAGTTACAGTTAGTTTCTAACCACAATTCCCAGCATGCCCTGATACAGCGTGTAGCTCATCAGCTGCCCCAAACGAAAACTACAACTCCCAGCATGTTGGACTATACAGTAGTATATAGTATAGGTCAGTGTTTCTCAACCAGGGGTGCCTCCAGCTGTTGCAAAACTACAACTCCCAACATGTTGGACTATATAGTAGTATGTAGTATAGGTCAGTGTTTCCCAACCAGGGGTGCCTCCAGCTGTTGCAAAACTACAACTCCCAGCGTGTTGGACTATATAGTAGTATATGGTATAGGTCAGTGTTTCCCAACCAGGAGTGCCTCCAGCTGTTGCAAAACTACAACTCCCAGCATGTTGGACTATATAGAAGTATATAGTATAGGTCAGAGTTTTCCAACCAGGGGTGCCTCCAGCTGTTGCAAAACTACAACTCCCAGCATGTTGGACTATATAGTAGTATATAGTATAGGTCAGTGTTTCCCAACCAGGGGTGCCTCCAGCTGTTGCAAAACTACAACTCCCAACATGTTGGACTATATAGTAGTATATAGTTTAGGTCCGTTTTTCTCAACCAGCGGTGCCTCCAGCTGTTGCAAAACTACAACTCCCAGCATGTTGGACTACATAGTAGTATAGGTCAATGATTCCCAACCAGGGGTGCCTCCAGCTGTTGCAAAACTACAATTCCCAGCATGTTGGACTATATAGTAGTATATAGCATAGGTCAGTGTTTCTCAACCAGGGGTGCTTCCAGCTATTGCAAAACTACAACTCCCAGCATGCCTGGACAGCCAACGGCTGTCCGGGCATGCTGGGAGTTGTAGTTTTGCAACAGCTGGTGGCGCTCTAGTTGGGTGACACTGATAAAGTATATGGTGCAACATTCCGGGAGTTGGAGGATTGGTTGAATAAATACCGACCACTGCATTGCCGGTATTTCTAATATAAAAAATGTGCACCGAAAACCAACCTATTGCAAAACCAGAACGACCATCATGCTCTGATATCTGATTGGAGTTGTAGTTTTGCAGGTTTAGGAGCACCGACCTAAGACCTACCATAAACAAGGCTTTTCTTCTCCGACAACGATTGGATTAACCTACAAGGGAAGGAGTTGCCAAGGGCAGGGGGGATAATTGGCCTACTGAGAAATGGGGTCTTGTCAAAAGTCCATATGGACCATCCACCAGTAATAAAAGACCCAGGCAGCCCTATAAATACACACGATCTATGGGGCCAAGTCCATAAGAAATCATCCATTATGCATGTCAGTTGTTTAGCACACAAAAACATCAATAGCCAGGCTTTCACCAAGATCCTCCTGCCGTGACCCAAGGTGGCACGGTCATGAATAATTCATGGAAGGCAGGATTATAGTAAGCTCTGCTACTTTACTTATCTATTACAGGGACATAGGTTAGGAATTGTAATAAATTCCAGCAGTCCTAGGGATTACAGATCCATCATTTATTGCAGATACACATGAATTAATCATATGAAGGGGATGTGTATGTGGAATTACTGCAGGAGACACGCAGCGTGCGTGGTTCACACGTGTCCGCCGTCTGGTGTCCTACAGGGAAATACATCGGACCTGATAATGGGAAATAATCCGACGGAAGCCGACATCCTGAAGGTCTGACCGCCCAGTTACGGGGACTAGAGACGGAGTCCCTTCTAGTTCAGTGACATCATTGTGTGGACGCGGTGATGTCACTAGGCCAAGACCAAGTCTATTGACAAAGTGCATGAAAACTGTAGTGTGTGCCACATAAGTGCATGGGTAGTGTGTAATTAACCTTATCGTGACGCCAGGGCATGGTTGACCTATACACCACCCGAGGTAGGCCAGCTTCGCCTGGGCAAATAATTACTCCGACGCAAGGTTACGGTTAATTGGTATGCTTTACTGAGGTTGGGAAGATGGTACAATCCGTTACAGCTCACCACACATGTGGATGTGGCCTGCTACAAAAGAGGATGGGCCCCCTAATATCTTCTCCAACCCTACAAGCCAGAAAGCAGAAGGCACCTGCAAGGTTTGAGAAATAGGGTTGCCACCTGGCCGGTATTTTTGCCACACTGCCACCCTGAATTAATCATATGAAGGGGATGTGTATGTGGAATTACTGCAGGAGACACGCAGCGTGCGTGCTTCACACGTGTCCGCCGTCTGGTGTCCTACAGGGAAATACATCGGACCTGATAATGGGAAATAATCCGACGGAAGCCGACATCCTGAAGGTCTGACCGCCCTGTTACGGGGACTAGAGACGGAGTCGCTTCTAGTTCAGTGACATCATTGTGGTGATGTCACTAGGCCATGACCACGTCTATCGACCAAGTGCATGAAAACTGTAGTGTGTGCCAAATAAGTGCATGGGTAGTGTGTAATTAACCTTATCGTGACGCCAGGGCATGGTTAACCCATACACCATCCAAGGTAGGCCAGCTTCGCCTGGGCAAATAATCACTTCGACGCAAGGTTATGGTTAACTGGTATGCTTTACTGAGGTTGGGAAGATGGTACAATCCGTTACAGCTCATCACACATGTGGATGTGGCCTGTTACAAAAGAGGATGGGCCCCCTAATATCTTCTCCAACCCTACAAGCCAGAAGGCAGAAGGCACCTGCAAGGTTTAAGGAATAGGGCTGCCATCTGGCCGGTATTTTTATATTAAAAATTCCGGCTATGTAATGGCTTTTATTTATCCAACCAATCCTCTAACTCCCGGAATCTACTATACCAGTGTTTCCTAACCACAGAGCCTCCAGCTGTGGCAAAACTACAACTCCCAGCATGCCCGGACAGCCGTTGGCTGTCCGGGCATGCTGGGAGTTGTAGTTTTGCAACAGCTGGAGGCACCCCTGGTTGGGAAACACTAAGCTATACTATATACTACGATATGAACCAACATTCTGGGAGTTGAAGTTTTGCAACAGCTGGAGGCACCCCTGGTTGGAAAACATTGACCTATACTATACAATACTTTATGAACCAATATGCTGGGAGTTGTATATACTGTACAATCAGTATATAGTAGTGATAGTATGTATTATAGACAGGCAGTATATAGTAGTGATAGTGTGTATTATAGACAGACAGTATATAGTAGTGATAGTATGTATTATAGACAGACAATATATATATATAATAGTGATAGTGTGTATTATAGACAGACAGTATATAGTAGTGATAGTGTGTATTATAGACAGACAGTATAGCAGTGATAGTGTGTATTATAGACAGGCAGTAAATAGTAGTGACTGTGTATTATAGACAGACAATATATAGTAGTGTGGTGTCCCGGTACAGTATTTCATACTGTACCTTTGCAGAGGTCCCCATAGTCAGAGTCCCTAGGAACGTCGGGGTCCCTCTCCTATAGTTATCCCCTTGTCACCCCTTAGTTGATTCATATTTACATAGAAATTCATATCAATATAAGTATAGATATATGTATATATTATAATGCCTACCTGTTCAGCGTAACAGGACCTGCGGGTCACGTGATTAGGTTCGGAACTCTATGGTTTTGCTAAAGGACCTTTGGAGGTTCCCATGACGTGTTCACCCACAATGCAATGTAACGGTGAGTGACAGTTGTTAGGGACCAATCCAAAACGGCCGGCCCCTGCCCATATAAGGGACCTGCGCCATCTTGGTCCCTCCCTTGGGTTGCTGACTCTGGAAGAGGTAGGACCTCCGCAGCTTACAAGACGATTTACTAGGCCAAAGCCTTGCGGCCTCGGCATCTAACATAGCGGATAGACTTAACAATTCCCCGCTACTCATCGCAAGATCACTGGACCCAAACTCACCCTTAAATCCAGCGGATCTCTGCTATACAATCCTTAAGAAGCTAAATTGAGCTTATCTGATCCCAACCAACTGTCAATCGCTGCTCAGCCATATCTGTAGAGACTCTGTTATCTGGACTGTTACTATTGCTGCATGTACAGAAATTCCTCAGTAAAAGTTCCTGCAAGTTTTCAGTTAACAGCGGTTGTGGACAATCCTTTATTTCTGCATCATCTATTGCTCTTGGGAAGGGTGGCAATAGGCCTATCAAGATTACAGTATTTAGCCCTCACCCTGGCGTCACGAGGGACAAGGGTTAACAGCGCCCTTTATTATCCTGAACAGCAACACCCTAACTACCGTACACCCCCACAAGGCTTTATCCCCCAACGCTACCACATAGTAGTGATAGTGTGTATTATAGACAGGCAGTATATAGCAGTGACAGTGAATTAAAGGAGGGCAGTATATAGTAGTGACTGCATTTTGTTACTGGGTAGTACTAACTACTGGAAATACACATTCTAGGCAGGCAGTACATGCTAGCAGCAGTAAATTCTAATGACTCTGCATATTATAGGCAGGAAGTGAACACTATCGGCCGTGCCCATTACTGCTACCTATGCACACATCGATAGTAATGACAGGCAATGCATACTAATGGTGGCGTGTAGACATAGCAGGCAATGTAGACCAATCATGGCGCTGGTGACAGGCAGATCAATTTGCCCCTTCCTTTTGCTAATCAACTAAGAATCCTAATGTTCCTCCACGTACGGCTCTTCCTCCCGTATTGAAGCGCTGACAGGGGCGGCCCGAGGCCTTTATAGGATCAGCTCCCAGCAGAGACGTCTGGGCACCTTTCACATGACAAGATTCACGGTTTCATAACCAAACAACGGAAGATGTCAGGGAAATAGCTAGGACGTCTGATTAGAGAGCGATACTTAGGAAGACGACGAGGACGGGAATTCATTTGTATTGAGGACTCATTGTAGGGTTTGATACTTTCCACCGGATCGGTATTTATAGAAGAAATTACAGCATGCCGAGCTGTCAGAATCTAATGGGTTTTTTTTTCTCCTCGTGCTGCCTACACTGTAATTTAAGCAATGGAAGAAGAAGAAAAAAAAAAACTTCTGAATGCCGGGAAGGGGTTTCGGTGAACCTACAGGACCCATATAGAGATGAGAAATGGGAATGACATCTGTGCGGTTCCGTAAGTGGATCATCTTTTTAGGCCTAAACAGGATGAGACGGAGATTTTCCTGCAGAAATAGATGGAAAGGAAATCGGAGCGAAGTAAAGAGCAAATTATTTTCGTGTGAATGGAGACGAAAATCAGGGCTATCGCTATAGCGATAGCCCTGATTTTCGCCTCCATTCACACGAACATAATTTGCTCTTTCCTTCGCTCTATATGGTGTCCTGTAGAGTCAATGGTGGGAGATGCAGCCTACACTGGCACTTGAGAGGGTCAAGTGGTCCCCCTGCCACATGAGAGCACGCCACATGGTGCCTTGATACTGAATTTGCATTAAATTGGCCGATTAAGTGTAAAAAAATATACACGCGCCCGTGTGTGTGAATGGCATCGATATTAGGCGCCGCTCGTACCGATGAGTAATAAATGGAAGAGCTTGTATTACTAAGCGTACCCCAACGGAGATGACACACGGGCCACCAGACTGGGGTAAGAGTTTTCTTAGAGGGACAAAACTAGTTCATCCGGCCACCTTATGCCACTACAGAGCAAATTTACTTATCATGGCCTACAAGATGCCCACTTTATTAGGTACATCTTGCTGGCCCCAGGTCTGGCCCCTTTTATACTTTCTTCAAGGTGCAGGTAACATTCCTCAGAGATTTTCCTCCATATAGACATGATGACATCACACAGTTCCTCCATATAGACATGATGACATCACACAGTTCCTCCATATAGACATGATGACATCACACAGTTCTCCATATGGATATGATGACATCACACAGTTCCTCCATATAGACATGATGACATCACACAGTTCCTCCATATGGACATGATGACATCACACAGTTTTTCCATACGGACATGATGACATCACACAGTTCCTCCATATGGACATGATGACATCACACAGTTCCTCTATACGGACATGATGACATCACACAGTTCCTTTATATGGACATGATGACATCACACAGTTCCTCCATATGGACATGATGACATCACACAGTTCCTCTATGCGGAGGAGTTGACTCCATGACTAAGCACGAAAGCGTGAAACGCATCAGAGTTTTTACCGTGTACATGCAAGCTATCCAATAAAGAATACCCTGTTTTACCTTAACCTGGATGCTGGACGCTTTCTTCCTGGCATTGTTCCGCAGTGAAGCCGGGGGTGGGACCGGCAGGTCCATGCACAGGTGTGGAGGCTGATCTGGGTGAACTGTCGATACTATTTGTTTTGGACCAGTGACCTAATTGTCCTGTATGAGATTATGTCATGTGACGTGGGGCATTATCCTGCTGGAAGTATCAGAAGATGGGTCCACTGTGGTCATAAAGGTATTGACATGGTCAGTAGCAATACTCAGGTAGGCTGTGGTGTTCATACCAGGATCAATTGTTACTAAGGGGCCCAAAGTGCCCAGAAATTCTGACCCTGCCATCTGAATGTTGCAGCTGGAATCGAGACTCATCAGACCAGACAATGTTCTTCCATCTTCCATGGTCAAGTTTTGGTGACCTGTGTGAATTGCAGCCTTAGTTTCCTGTTCTTCGCTGACACGAATTGCCCTCGGTGTGGTCTTCCAATGCTGTAGCCCATCTGCTGTAAGGTTGGACATGTTGTACGGTCAGAGATGGTATTCTACTGACCTTGATTGTAACCAGCGGTTATTTGAGTTACTTTTGCCTTTCTGTCTACCCTCTGAATGCCAGGAAGAGGTTTCGAAGCAACCATTGGGTGGAAGGGGGATCATTTTTCACAGAGCTGCAGGGAATTGTCCCTGGTGTGCTTCAATGGGTGGGGTGACTGTTGTGTGGGAGGGAGAAAAGCAACCTCACGCTTACAAACAAGGGATCTTTGGACTTGTAGTTGGAGGGAGGGAACTCCAACAGGAAATAGCCATTTCACAAAAAGAAAGCCACAGCATTATGGTAATCTCACAACACAACCATTTAGCCCCAAGACAAGCGCAGATCCTTCCTAAGCATGTCCATGACCCTCTGGCAGGAAAGTACTAAAGTCACCTTATGGTGGAGAACCCCTTTAAAATTAGTTACTGAGAAACATGAATCTAATAAATGTTAAAAAAGTTGCAGATCTAGTGTTAAGAAGATAGCGACAGATCTGACAATTTCCATTGGCTTGTTTAGAGACAGAATTTAGAAGATGCCGCTTATAGAGGTTTTTTATGGAGTGACGTGAAAAGAGGGCAAATAAGGTGACAGTCTGCAAATTGGGAGAGTAGCTGTTCCGCGAATGACTGTTCAGTTCAGGAATTAGGACATTCTCCGTCTTCATTGGGAGGGAAAACTGCTATTCTGTCTGTGTAATGAGGCTTTCTATATCGAACCCAAATTACCATCTGTCTTGGATATAATCAGCAAGACTTCGGGCGCACACAGGGTTAAACATTCCATAAGGACGACTCCGAACCTTGTTATTGGAGGTGGGATTGTTTTTGGATTTCTTTTTATTGGGGAATAAAAACTCAGTGCCTTCTATTGAGATGTGGCACAGAATTTGACCATTAGAATCCAGTCATTGCCCAACGATGAGGTCGTCAAGACACGTTTTATCAGAAAGTCCTTGCTATGATAGAAATCTTCTCTCCATGTACTGCGGACATTGTCCATAGACATGGTCCGGCGGGACCCCCGCAATCAGACATCTTATCCTCTATCCTTTGGATAGGGGATAAGATGTCTAGGGGCGGAGTACCCCTTTAACTGCCGTTTCTGCAATGCGTGTTGCGGCACATTCTATTTTCTAGGAATATTGCTGTAAGTTTTCTATCCTCACATGTTAATATCTTCCTTGTTCTACCTACATGTTTTCCTTTTTATATCCTTCCTATCTTCTTTACAATTGCACCGTATTTTACACACAGCTGACTGGAAACAACCAACATCTTCTGCTACACTCTGTGTTACATTTCCATCTTGAAGGAGTTTTATAAACCTTTCCATTAATACAAAAGCTCTCTTGTTGGGGGTCATGTTTTCTATCAATGAGACACATCTATAGCTCTGTAGAATCTGCACTTTAAGATTTTAATAATTTAAATTTTTTCTGATTATTTACGCTTGATCAGAAAGTCTTGGCTATAATAGGAATCTTCTCTCCTTGTACTGGGGGCGTTGTCCATAGACATAGAAGATAATAAGAACAAGATGAGCAGCAGTATGAAGCATGAGGGAGAGACAAAACACTAATGTGAGCCCAGGGGCCTTAAAGGGGTACTCCACTGCCCCAGCGTTCGGAACATTTTGTTCCCAACGCTGGGTGCAGGCTGCGGGGGTGGTGATGTCACGACCACACACCCTCAATGCAAGCCTATGGGAGGGGGCGTGGTGGATGCCACGCCCCCTCCCATAGGCTTGCTTTGAGGGGGTGTGGCCATGACGTCACGACCCCCGCAGCCAGCATTGGGAACAAAATGTTCTAGCACCAATGGTTCTACTCATGAAGTAAGACCAATGGGTGTCACTACTTATGGATATTTTTGAAGATCAAGTAGAGCAGTGTTCTCCAACCTGACTCCTTGATATGTTCCTTGGTCTACCGGTATGTTTTCTTTACACTTACACCATATTTTACTATTTTACACACAGCTGACTGGGAACAACTAACCTCTTCTGCTACACTCTGTGTTGGATTTCCATGTTTTCTATCAATGAGTCAGCTTAAAGCTCAGTAGGATATTTAAAGGGTACTCCACTGGAAAACAATGTGTTTTTTTTAAATCAACTGGTGCCAGAAAGGTAAATGACTTCTATTTAAAAATCGTAATCCTTCCAGTACTTATCAGCTGCTGTATACTACAGAGGAAATGATTTTCTTCAGGAACTATCCAGAACGGGAGAGGTTTGCTATGAGGATTTGTCCCTACTCTGGACAGTTCCTGACATAGACAGAGGTGTCAGCAGAGAGCACTGTGGTCAGACAGAAAAGAAATTCAAAATGGAAAGAACTTCCTGTGGAGCTGATAAGTACTGGAAGGATTACGATTTTTAAATAGACGTCATTTCCAAATCTGTTAAACTTTCTGGCACCAGTTGATTTAAAGAAAAATGTTTTCCATTGGAGTACCCCTTTAAGCACTTTCCCTTACACCATTAGAATCTTTTTGTTTGACTTGTGTCGGGATTGAAAGGTGGTGCCGGAAATGTTTTCCCCATAACGTTGCGTGATACCATTCCCTTTGAGGCATGTGCTGTGTCTATCTGTGATTTGTCTATTTGCTATGATGCAAAAAAAAGTTGGGAGATTGGGAGATCCTCTAAATTTGGGGATACCAGAATTTTTTCCCATGGGTTGTATAACCTGGGGTTTCCAGATAGGCTTTAGTTTACAAAGCCCTACTGCAATATGGGCTTAGGCAGTGTCTGGGTCCCAAAGGTGAAATTGTGCCCCTCCTCGTGGACCTTACACCAGTTTTTTATGTACATATACCTTAATGTAGTACAACCTGGCAGTGCGAGGGTTACGAGCGTCAAGCGTCTCTTTATATATATATCAAGTGGAGCGGCAACTCTGCGACCTGAAGTACAGCAACTGGCAATGAATCTCGACCCTCCCCTGGGATTTCCCAGCCAGAATTTCATTCGAAACCATCCCAGCTTATTAAACCTTGATTTTCCTGACTACGGAGCAGAAATGTTTAAATCTATTTACGCGTCTCTCCTCAGAATACTTCTGTGCATTGAGAGTTCTCTAAAGTGGAAAGGATATTGCTTTAAGTTGGAGGAAGATACACTGCATCAGCAGAGTTATAGGAATACTTCGGTGCCCTTTACTTTATGACTACTCTATTATATCTACTCTCACATAGGGTCACACTAACCAAACAGCGTGGATATCATACCATTGCCAAATCAAATTCTTCTCATTTTGGTCAAAAAATACAAAACACACATCTTCAATTCCACCCCTGACCACTTGGAGTGCTGTTTTAAAAACACATATCTGGGAGGAAGGTGAAGCTAATGCTCTTAAGCTCCACCTAGTGGTAAATAGAGATTTTTGTTAAATAAAATTGCACATGTTAATATTGCACTAACTATATTTACCACTAGATGGAGCTTTGGAGCATTAGCTTCACCTTCCTCTCAGGTATGTGTATTCTTAACAGCACTCCATGTGGTCAGGGGAGGAATTGTAAAAAAGAAAAAAAATTACTTAGATGCCTTAGTGAAGAAGGTAAAATGAATTTGGCATATGTTATACAGTCAAGTTCACCACAAAATAGGCCTAACTAACAGGACTTTAGTTGCCAGTTCTTAAATAAGCAGGGGGCAGATGTTTTTGGTAGCCATAGTGGTCAATATGGATTCTTGTAGAACAGCGGTCACAAAGTGTGGCCCTCCAGATGTTGCAAAACTTCAACTTTCAGCATGCCTCGACAGCCATTGGCTGCACATTGCACATGTTAATATTGCACTAACATAATTTACCATTAGGTGGAGCTTTAGAGCATTAACTTCACCTTCCTCCCAGATATTTCTTTTCTTAACAGCACTTCATGTGGTCAGTGGTGGAATTGCAAAAAAAAATAATAAAATTACTTGAGAGGTGCCTAAATGAACAAAAAGTGGTCAATTTGACATATGTTATACAATTACGTTGGCCACAGAATGGCCCTTCCTAATAGAATTTTTGTTGCCAGGTCCTCTTAGCTAAGCAGTGCCTGATGTTTTTGAATAAAGATTCTTGTGGAACTGTAGCCTCAAACTGTGGCCCTCCAGATGTTGCAGAACTTTAACTGCCAGCATGCCCAGACAGCAGCAGCCAACGGCCATCCGGGAATGATGGGAGTTGAGGTTTTTCAACATTGTAGAATTACATTGCACATGTTATGATATAGCATTAATATAATTTACCGCTAGGTGGAGCTTTAGAGCATTAGCTTCACCTTCTCCCCAGATATGTGTCTTCTTAACAGCACTCCATGTGGTGAGGGGTGGAACTGACAAAAAAATAAAAATAAAAAATACTTAGATGCCAAATGAACAGAGTGAAGTTAATTTGGCATAAGTTATACAGAATAGAAGAATTGTTGCCAGATCCTTTTAGATAAGCAGGGTGTGATGTTTTTAGTAGCCACTTATCTACCTTAACCCATACAAATTTTAAACCCCAGTCCTGTTTGGTTGGTACAATGTAGCATGCATATGAATTAGTAAGGTATCTGTATACTGACCTTGGTTTCTGCACGCAACCAGGGCCGGCTCTGCCTATAGGCAAAATAGGCAGTTGCTTAGGGCGCCCTCTTGATGGGTGGCATTGCAAGAAAGTCAGATAACCAGCATCCAAATCACTTGCTCAGCCAGCAGCATGAGGAGGAGGCTAGTTACAGTGTGTCACCCCAGAAGTAAGGTGGGGTGGAGCCAATGGGCAGCAAAATTAGCTTTTGCCTAGGGTGGCAAAAATCCTTGCACCAACCCTGCATGCAACTATATCATAATCGGTCCTAAGCATCATACCGCCGAACACAAAGCACCAAACACCAGCTGTAGGCTTTCCTGATTGGTTCCCTGAAGATGAATTGGGGACACGGGTACGAGAAGCCAAAAATGAGGTCATGTCTGCCTGGCTGGTAATGGTTCCCTTTTGTATAATTGCGGTGGGATGTAGTGTGACACGTTGCGGTGTGACGCATTTCATTATTTTTCATTTTGGCAGCGGTTTTTTCCCCCTTTTTTTTTCCAGTCGTTTCCGTCTCAAGTTTCCCTTTTCAGCTTAATATTCCTATGTTCCTTTCATCCGCTGTTTAATGAAATCCCCATTTCCCCAATTCATTTGCATCAGTCGGTTAGGAAACAAATCTTTTGCATGTGAAGATATACAGAGCGTGGGAGCCGTACACACATTTTCTCCGCTCTGACAGATGCTTGACGCGACCTTCCAGGGGTTGTTAATCAAAAAACATGACAATGTACAAGTGCAGAATGGGCGCAATGCGTGACATCTGGGCATTAATAACACCGCTCCCATTTACCAGATTGTGGAGGCCATGAATATAGTGCCGCACTGTTCTAGGGATGACTAAGCCACGGACCTGGTCTCTGGTGACCCAAATACATGCGCCCCCTGGTCACACACGATTCTTCTGGAACAATTATATTTCATAGAAACATATATGGTATTATATTTATTTCTGACTTGTCTGTAACTTGTTGCATTTAAAATATGAAAGATAGATATGAGATAGATAGATAGATATGAGATAGATAAGAGATAGATAGATATGAGATAGATAAGAGATAGATAGATATGAGATAAATAAGAGATGGATAGATAGATAGATATGAGATAGATAGATAGATATGAGATACATATGAGATAGATATAAGATAGATAGATAGATAGATAGATAAGAGATAGATAGATAGATAGATAGATAGATATGAGATAGATAGATAGATAGATAGATATGAGATAGATAGATAGATAGATAGATAGATAGATAGATATGAGATAGATAGATAGATAGATAGATAGATAGATAGATAGATAGATATGAGATAGATAGATGAGATAGATGATAGATAGATATGAGATAGATAGATAGATATAAGATAGATAGATAGATAGATAGATATGAGATAGATAGATATGAGATAGAAAGATAGATAGATATGAGATAGATAGATAGATATGAGATAGATAGATAGATAGATAGCAACAGGAGAATACTGCAGCACACTGCTAGCACAAAGATGTAGATAAAACATGAGTATATAGATACAACATGAGAAGCTATTCAGCTATGGTGCAGTAATGAAATAGTGAGATACTTAGCTTGCAATTTGGCGGCCAAATAGATTGGACCATCCCACCATGGTAAGGTAATCTCATTGGGACGGACCCTACACTGTGTATATGCCTCTGTGTGAACAGCTCAACAGGCATTGCAAGGTCTGAAACATCCAAGACACCTTATATACACCTGATAGAGGTGGGTGGGGTGCAAGAACCAACATGGAGGTAGCCACTCCCCCGTATGTGTAATACAAACAAAGAATAAGTTGGCCAGCACTATTGATTCCAAACTATTATACGGACCTGGCTTACAGGTGCACGCTGCTGGGCTAAATATACAGCAACAGGAGAATACAGCAGCACACTGCTAGCACAAAGATATAGATAAAACATGAGTATATAGATACAACATGAGAAGCTATTCAGCTATGGTGCAGTAATGAAATATTGAGATACTTAGCTTGCAATTTGGCGGCCAAATAGCTTGGACCATCCCACCATGGTAAGGTAATCTCATTGGGACGGACCCTACACTGTGTATATGCCTCTGTGTGAACAGCTCAACAGGCATTGCAAGGTCTGAAACATCCAAGACACCTTATATACACCTGATAGAGGTGGGTGGGGTGCAAGAACCAACATGGAGGTAGCCACTCCCCCGTATGTGTAATACAAACAAAGAATAAGTTGGCCAGCACTATTGATTCCAAACTATTATACGGACCTGGCTTACAGGTGCACGCTGCTGGGCTAAATATACAGCAACAGGAGAATACAGCAGCACACTGCTAGCACAAATATATAGATAAAACATGAGTATATAGATACAACATGAGAAGTTATTCAGCTATGGTGCAGTAATGAAATAGTGAGATACTTAGCTTGCAATTTGGCGGCCAAATAGCTTGGACCGTCCCACCACGGTATTCTTTGTATAGATAGATAGATATGAGATAGATAGATAGATAGATATGAGATAGATAGATAGATATGAGATAGATATGAGATAGATATATATCTTTACCGTGAGGACTGTGAATTTATGGAACGGTCTACCTCAGGAACTGGTCACAGCAGGAACAATTAACAGCTTTAAAACAGGGTTAGATACATTCCTGGAACAAAATAACATTAAAGCTTATGCAGAATTATAAAACTACATCCCTTTCCCTTATCCCCTTACATCCTTCCCTTCAATCCCCTGGTTGGACTTGATGGACGTATGTCTTTTTTCAACCATACTAACTATGTAACTATGTAACTATGAGATAGATACATAGATATGAGATAGATAGATTTGAGATAGATATGAGATAGATAGATATGAGATAGATAGGTGTTCATCTTAGACCATCACCTGATTGCAGACTTGGATAATCGGACCCTTACTAAAAGTAAATTAAAGTAGCCCTGATCTAATGTGTATCAGGGGGCTCCCAAAGCTCTCATCCAGAGCCCATGTACCTCCTCAGCCACACTAAGAGTTCATGCATATGTCAGGATCAGAGGCAGGAAAAGCACAATATGGCGGCACCTCCTTTTCAGCCATGATACAGAAACCCAGTCTTGATGAAATAGGGTCAATATAAAGACACAAGGAATGGATCACCATCAAGGAGGTATCGTGACATTCTTGGCTCTATGACCGCTACGTGCATTAGTAGAACCGCAGTCCCCTATATACCATATATACCATAGGGGCTGCTGGGCTCCATTGGGCACCTGGTGTCCGGTGTAAATGAACCCTACACCTCCTATAACTGCGCCAATGTTTTTGTACAGGTTGCTTCTAGAGTGATCTGTGGTATAGTGTTTGCTGTTACTTGACATCTACTGTATAAGAGTGGCGACATGCTCTGCATTATTATCCGCCCTGCCAGTCCATGCTGGGCTCCCCGCGGCTTTAGGACCAGCTGTCACTAATTGTGACATTGAAGTCCCCGCGTGACCTTGACACAAAGAACACATCAATGCCTCAAATCTCTGGTGGAAGTTGTGAAGCTCAGGAACAGATGCAAATAGTTATCAGCCTTGTTGTCTTATTCCGCGAGGCCGTCGGGGGGTTTCACATATTGCTTTTGAAAAAGTCTCGGAAACCTCGAAATAACTGGGTTCTTTTTTTTTTTTTTTATCCGGAATTAAATTTTGGCTTAAAGAGCAACACTGTAACTTTGCTGTCTGATTCTGAAAACCTTGTAAGGGAATTCAGAGTTAATTAAAGGGGTACTCCAGTGCTTAGACATCCAAAGTATAGGGGATAAGATACCTGATTGGGGGGTTTCGCCACTGGGGACCCCCGTGATCATGCACGCCGCACCCCGTTAGAATCGGTCCCCGGAGCGTGTTCACTCTGGGTCTGATTACTGTAGATCACAGGGACGGAGCATTGTGACGTCACGGCTCCGCACCGTCAATGCAAGCCTATGAGAGGGGGCGTGACAGCTGTCACACGGGGGCGGAGCCATGACGGCACAATGCTTCGTCCCCGTGATCGACAGTAATCAAACCCGGAGCGAACACGCTCTGGGGACTGATTCTAACGGGGTGCGGCGTGCAAGATCACAGGGGTCCCCAGCGGCGGAACCCCCGCGATCAGGCGTCTTATCCCCTATCCTTTGTTTAGGGGATAAGATGTCTAAGCGCCGGAGTACCCCTTCAAGGGGGTCCTCTACTGAGTGGAGACCAGTTACAAAGATCTCTTACTCTCCAAGACCTGCATGTAATACTTAGTTTTGCCTGGCAGGGTGCTGCAGAGAAATTAAAGTGGTACTCCGCCCCTAGATATTTTATCTCCTATCCAAAGGATTGGGGACAAGATGTCTGATCACGGGAGTCCCACTGCTGGGGACCCCCGCAATCTCCCTGCTGCACCCGGGGTTTGTTTAGTGCGTAGGGTGCAGCGTCGGAGACTCGAGACATCTCAGCCGCACCCCGCTTGTGACGTCACGGCCACACACCCTCTATGCAAGTCTATGGGAGGGGGCATGACGGACGTCACACCCCCTCCCATAGACTTGCATTGAGGGGGCATGGCCGTGACGTCACGAGCAGGGCGTGACCATGGCGTCACGAGCCTCCGCCCCGCATTGCCAGTCATCCGGATGTCTGGGGTGCCGCAGCCAAGATTGATTGGCGTCTCCATCGATCTTTTGATAGCAGATAAGATGTCTAGGGGCAGAGTACCCCTTTAAGCTCTTACTTCCATAGATTGAAGCTAATCTCTAAGATACTTTTAAAACAGTTTATGGTCAAGGCACCTTTCTAGCAAGTAGAATATGTTCAAAGAGGACAATCTCTTTAAGGAACAACTCTACCAGGAGAACATGGATGTCATTAGTTTCATGCTGCCTGAACCACGAGTTTTCGAGACTGTCTCTGGCAGCTTCTACCCACCCACTATCCTCGATTGATGGATCTTTCCCTGTTTAGCTATAGGAAGAGATCCATCAATCAAGACAAGCAAGACAGGCGGAGGTCACCAGGACCTCCATGATCACTCATGATCAGGATAGTATGGAAGTGATGACAGATTACCTTAAACCTTCCCTTTTGTGAGTGATACCTCTAAGAACCACCCATTCCTCCTGGTGTTTCAAAAAGTTGGTTCCACCATAGCAACCTCCATATGAAGTCAAATCCCTTTGAGAACACCACCTAAAATTGCATTAAAAAGTGGTCCTCTGCAGGGGCGGTCTAATCAAAGAAAATGACCACAATGCATAATGTACGATGGCTGAAAATCTGTCACGTGACTTCTGGTCTGGATAGGATGGTGATCTTCTCAAAGAGTTGGTCTTTTGAAGAGGTTTTACTGTATGAGGATGGATTCACATCTTGTCTTAAGACTACATCAGGGATATGGTGTCAGCAATGTGTCAAAAATGTCACAATTGTACATTGTGGAGTACTGACAGCAGGCTCAAGGTTAGATGGTCCAAAGAAGTCAGAAAAAAACAGAGGTGTCATAGGAACATGTAAATTTGAGCTGGTGTAGAGTTATGGTTGGGTATCCATGATCTTAGAAGAACTTTCTGATGGATAGGACAGGGGTCCACCTGGAATCACATGGATAGGATAGGGGTCCACCCTGAATCACATGGATAGGACAGGGGTCCACCCCGAATCACATGGATAGGACAGGTGTCCACCCCGAATCACATTGATAGGACAGGGGTCCACCTGGAATCACATGGATAGGACAGGGGTCCACCGCGAATCACATGGATAGGACAAGGGTCCACCTGGAATCACATGGATAGGACAGGTGTCCACCGTGAATCACATGGATAGGACAGGGGTCCACCTGGAATCACATGGATAGGACAGGGATCCACCCTGAATCACATGGATAGGACAGGGGTCCACCCCAAATCACATGGATAGGACAGGGGTCCACCGCGAATCACATGGATAGGACAGGGGTCCACCTGGAATGACATGGATAGAACAAGGACAGGGGTCCATCCCGAATCACATGGATAGGACAAGAACAGGGGTCCATCCCGAATCACATGGATAGGACAGGGGTCCACCGCGAATCACATGGATAGGACAAGGGTCCACCTGGAATCACATGGATAGGACAGGTGTCCACCGTGAATCACATGGATAGGACAGGGGTCCACCTGGAATCACATGGATAGGACAGGGGTCCACCCTGAATCACATGGATAGGACAGGGGTCCACCCCAAATCACATGGATAGGACAGGGGTCCACCGCGAATCACATGGATAGGACAGGGGTCCACCTGGAATCACATGGATAGGACAGGGGTCCAACCTGAATCACATGGATAGGACAGGGGCCCACCCCAAATCACATGGATAGGACAGGGGTCCACCCCGAATCACATGGATAGGACAGGTGTCCACCGTGAATCACATGGATAGGACAGGGGTCCACCTGGAATCACATGGATAGGACAGGGGTCCACCCCGAATCACATGGATAGGACAGGTGTCCACCGTGAATCACATGGATAGGACAGGGGTCCACCCTGAATCACATGGATAGGACAGGGGTCCACCCCAAATCACATGGATAGGACAGGGGTCCACCGCGAATCACATGGATAGGACAGGGGTCCACCTGGAATCACATGGATAGGACAGGGGTCTAACCTGAATCACATGGATAGGACAGGGGCCCACCTCAAATCACATGGATAGGACAGGGGTCCACCCCGAATCACATGGATAGGAAAGGGGTCTAACCTGAATCACATAGATAGGACAGGGGCCCACCCCAAAACACATGGATAGGACAGGGCCCACCCGGAATCACATGGATAGGACAGGGGTCCACCTGGAATCACATGGATAGAATAAGGACAGGGGTCCATCCCGAATCACATGGATAGGACAAGAACAGGGGTCCATCCCGAATCACATGGATAGGACAGGGGCCCACCTGAAATCACTTGAATAGGACAGGGGTCTATCCGGAATCACATTGATAAGACAGGAATCCACCCAGAATTACCTGGATAAGACAGGGGCCCACCTGAAATCAAATGAATAGGACATGGGTCCACATAGTATCACATTGATAGGATAGGGGTCCACCAGGAATCACAAGGATGGGACAGGGGTCCAACAGGAATCAGATGGATAGGACAAGGGCCTATCCTGAATCACATGGATAGGACAAGGGCCCATCCTGAATCACATGGATAGGACAGGGGTCCACCTGGAATCACATTGACAAAACGGGTCAATCCCAAATCACATGGATACGACTGGGTCCCATCCAAAATCACATGGATAGGACAGGGGTCCATCTGAATCACATGAATAGGACAGGGGTCCAACTGGAATCACATGGATAGGACAAGGGTCCACATGGAATCAAATGGAAAGGACAAGGGTCCACATGGAATCACATGGAAAGGACAGGGGTCCACATGGACTCACATGGATAGGACAGGGGTCCACATGGAGTCACATGGAAAGGACAGGGGTCCACATGGAGTCACATGGATAGGACAGGGGTCCACCAGAAACCACAATGTCTTCTTTGGCGGGGGGGGGGGGGGGGGGGGAGGTGTTGAAAAGGACATTTATTGTGGTAGCAGGGTGCGATGAGGGCAGATGTTGTTACCCATGGGGCAGATGGCATTAACCCCTTGTATTCATGACACCAGGGTGTGGTTTAGCCTGCAGCCACCCAAAGGTATACCACTGGATCCTGGGCTAGGTACAGTGCCAAATAAAGACTCTGACGCCAAGTTATGGACAACGGTAGCTTTACTGAGGGTAGACAGATGGTAAAGTCTATACAGCTCAGCCAGGGCCCAAGGAGGTGACCAGTGATGCAGAGACCTTAAGGGCTTGCTGGGACTTGTAGTAGGACTGGACAATTGAATGCAGACCATGCTGGCATGACAGATAACAGGGACTGACTTGACTCATAAAGCTGTGACTTTATCTTACTTGACTTGATGGCGGCTGCAGGACTGGACTTTGAGGTCTCCAACACTCTGGACACACACACTAGACAAGACTGCACTGGATCTCAGCCGAAGAAAGAGAGCGAAGCTCCACCCAGGACTTATATGGGGGAGACTGTCAGGGAGCCCATAGGTCACTCTTGTGATCACCTGCTCACTGGTACCTCCTGGGTAACAATCACATGACAAGTCACATGGTATAACCCTTAAAGCAACATCACATTTTATAACACTTTACATGGTAAAACATATTTACATTGGGGAAACAAGATCAGGGGGCCTTGGGGACACTGAAGGAGGCTGCCTGACAGGACAGCAGGAGCACGGGGTAACATCTTACATACTTAGCCACCACAATATGGTCTTCCTCATGTTATGGAGCACTCAGCCCACCAGTTTCATACGTAAAATGATAAAGCTCTGGTATCAGAAGGGTTAACAGGCCTCTTCCTTCCGCGGTGATTTATGTGTCCGTCTCGCAGTAATCATAACTATATTATGATCTCTCCGCGGGCGGTAATCCAGATCAATTCTGACATGTTGAGACTGTGATGTTTTATCAGGGGAGTAGTATTATAAAGGAGGGAATGTCTCCCAGAGGACCGCGCTTCCAACACAATCTCCAAAAACGTTCAAAACCAGGATTCCTCTGGCGCATGAGACGTTCAAAGACCAGGGACGGGGCGTCCTTAAAATTAAAATATGGCTTTCTCCTAAGACCGAGCGGATGGCTCTTATAAAAACCTCACTAAGATGGAAGGCGACTCTAATAAGGAGACATCTGCCAGGGAACGAGCTGCCGAGGGGTGGAATAAATCCTCATTCGTCACATGTTGTGCGCTGCGTTTATTCTATCGACAAGTATGATCATCGGGGTAATATATATCTGTTAATAGAGGGTGTATGGATTTATGGAACCTCCTCG
Organism: Hyla sarda; assembly: GCF_029499605.1. NCBI lineage: Eukaryota > Metazoa > Chordata > Amphibia > Anura > Hylidae > Hyla > Hyla sarda. Next base: position 10,419,144 of record NC_079198.1, on the reverse strand, counting down.
AAGAATCAATAATGTTATGGCCTCTTTAGTTATTCATTGGCTTAACAGAGGCCCCATAGATTCTAGTTGCAGATGTAACATCTCTCGTGGAAAATAATCATCGATTGCGGCATACAAGGTGCCGTGCAGGTCACAAATAGAATGCCACAACTACAGTGAAGACTGAAAGGTGTAGCTCTATATACCTATACACATCTAGGTTCCATTCATGGTCTCAGGAAAGCCTGGTGATGGCACTTATGGGCATAGTTGGTTGCATCCAACTAAGGCCGGTTTCACACGAGGAAAGTCATGGTCTGACTGTAGATCTAGATCAGTGGTCTTAAACTGTGGCCCTTCAGATGTTGCAAAACTTCAAGTTTTGCAACATCAGGGGGGCCACAGTTTGAGGCCACTGATCTAGATGGATGGACTAAGTTTGGGTCATGAGTCACATGATCAAGCATCTGCATTATGCTCATGTGAACATGGCCTAACTGAAAGTGAAAGTGGGTCCCCATTCCAAAGATAGGAGGGCTTGTTACTGCCACTGCCCAGTTGACCTACCTTTTAGGAGTATGGATCTCCCAAATTTCCTAAAATTGTACCCTGTCACGGGTTCATTAGATCCATAGAGAAGGGAAATGGGACCAACAGGAGATGGAGAGTTCAAGCTTTGCAACATCTGGAGGGCCACAGTTTGAGACCACTGATCTAGATGGATGGACTCAGTTTGGGTCATGAGTCATGTGATCAGGCATCTGCATTATGCTCATGTGAACATGGCCTAACTGAAAGTGAAAGTAAAAGTGGGTCCCCATCCCAAAGATAGGAGGGCTTGTTACTGCTGTTGCCCAGTTGACCTACCTTTTAGGAGTATGGGTCTACCAAATTTCCTAAAATTGCACACTGCCACAGGTTCATGTGATCCATAGAGAAGGGAAATGGGGCCAACAGGAGATGGAGATAAAGGCCTGCCTAGAAGTTTCCGTGTTACATGTGTATAAGTCTTCTCTTTTTCTTTGGGAAGGGAGGGGGGTGATGTAGACCTTACTAGTTGCTTTGTCTCCGATGGCTCCGACTTTGTCTTATGATATATAAGAACAGAGTTCTATAGAACAAACATCAATGGCTGACATCTTCTTTCTATGGTACCGGATTGCCTCAATCCCTTTGATCCAGCCCCAGCTTCCCAACGCTTCCCATCGCTCCTCGCAACCATCCCCGGCATCTCTAAATTCAGGTATATTCCCGCATGGCAACCAATGCAATGAAGAAAGTTTTGAACTCTTTAGGCTCTTGACAACTCAGCTGGGCCCCTGTGCTCTGGATTAGAAGACCGTAGGAGTCTATAGAGGTTAGAGAGAGAGACTTTATTTTACCACATAAAGAAATAACGGGGTTATCGGATCCGGCTTCATACTAAGTGCTATAACAGGAAAGAGATCCTGCTGTGAAGACGCGTCTATAGAAAAGAGACACAATATGACGGCTGTAAGGTAATGTTTTATTGTGGAGGATAAGAAAAAGGCATGGTGGAGATGTCAGGGAGGCTTGGGTAGGCTTTGTGAGTTTAATCTTCCATGAATAGGGTCACGTTGACCTCCAGAGTCTTGTTATCATGGAACGTACAAGTTCAGAGGTGACCCTTGACATTTGCAAAGGCTCTTAGGGCTTTACTAAGGAGATTATTGAGTTTAATGAGAGGAGGTGGATTAATAATTTAATATACAATATGTGGTATAATGGCCAGCAGAGTTATATAGATAGATAGATAGATAGATAGATAGATAGATAGATAGACACAGTGGGGGAAATTTTTTTTTAACCAATTGTGCAAGTTCTCCCTCTTAATGGATTTGATCAGATCCCAGGTGTTAGATATCTGATGCACCTACGAAATTCCTGATGGTTTCTACATTTTTGGTTTGTCTTTTTTTTTTTACAGAACTTTCTGGGTTAGCGCTGTAATCTATAGTAATTTGTCTAATATTGCTCTGTCTCCTGAGGCGTGGCTTTGATGTTCTTATGTGTTTATTTTTTCTCATCCACCAGCTGTTCCATCGATGACCAAGTGACTCGAGTGGCCTGGCTCAACCGCTCCAACATCCTGTACGCAGGCAATGACAAATGGTCCATAGACTCCCGTGTCCGACTACTAAACTACAACAAGACCGAATTCAGCATCATGATCACTCAACTGGATGTGGCGGATGAAGGTCTTTATACCTGCTCCTACCAGACCCAGGACAAGCCCCATACCACACAGGCCTATCTCATAGTACAAGGTATGTTGTTTTTGATCATTATGTAATGGAAGTTTACTAATATAGTCATTAACACGTTCACCCATCCGCACAAGAAAGGGTATCAAGCACCTTCCAATGGATTCGCCCATCGATGAGGTTCACAATATGGGCCTATGAAGGGATTTGGTGAAATATATAGAATCTCCTATTTGGGATCTCCTCTAACCCACAGTTGTAGCCATTTTATCTTGATACCTAGTGTATCTCCATTACATGGACACCCCATTGGCCCCACTAAAAGCTGACAGCTGGTAGGGTCAAAGGAATGGACCCAGCTTGCCTTTAGAGTTCCCTTTTAACCAAACAGATGACCTCTTTAAAGGGGTACTAAATAAGATGTCTGATCGCAGGCGTCCTGCCGCTTGGGACCCCCTTGATCTCCCTGCTGCACCCGGCGTTCGTTTAAAGCGTTGGGCGCAGCTCCGGAGGCTTGTGACGTCACGGCCATGCCCCACTCGTAATGGTCATGCCCCCTCAATGCAAGTCTATGGGAGGGGGCGTCACGCCCCCTCCCATAGATTTGCATTGAGGGTGTGTGGCCGTGATACCACGAGCGGGGCAGGGCCATGACGTCACGAGCCTCCGCCCCACATCGCAACCCCCGCGATAAGACATCTTAACCCCTATCCTTTGGATAGGGGATAAGATGTCTAGGGGCGAAGTACCCCTTTAAAGATGTCCAATACCGAATCAGCACAATACACATCACTTATGTCTATAGACGCCATTTCTTTTATTTATAGAAGGCATGGACAAACCCTCTAACCTCAGTATCTTTGTCTACGCTCCTCCGGTCGTGGTCTTGATCCGTTCATTCGGCCTCAGTATAAAGTGCATGAAGATAATTACCTATTAGTTAGACCCGATCTAAACCTCTGGCAGGTCAGTGTCCATCCAAACCACCGACATCATGTGTAACCTACAATGATATTCCTTTTCAGAAAATGAACGTTAAATGAGTAGATTTGTATCCAGAATTATTAAAATAGGAGGAAGGGATCATATTTCTGCTTTGCCTTCCAGCCGGAGGATGTGTTGTGGGTTGGAGCCGCTAAACATTCATTTATGATGTATAAAATGTAATTACGGGTTGTTGCTTTTAGTTATTATTAAAGGTTCTCCGCATTGGCAGCTCAGTCCAATAATGAGTCAGAGAATTACAAGACACTCATCGGAGCACAACTGGTGACTCTGCCGGGGGAAGACATTCACAGTCTAGGTATTCTGTTTATGGACTTTCCTGCAGTTCTTGTTACGCCGAGCGCTCCGGGTCCCCGCTCCTCCCCGGAGCGCTCGCTTCACTCTCCCCGCGGCAGCGCTCCGGTCACGTCCTCTGACCCGGGGCGCTGCGATTCCGCTGCCAGCCGGGATGCGATCCGCGATGCGGGTAGCGCCCGCTCGCGATGCGCACCCCGGCTCCCCTACCTGACTCGCTCTCCGTCTGTTCTGTCCCGGCGCGCGCGGCCCCGCTCCCTAGGGCGCGCGCGCGCCGGGTCTCTGCGATTTAAAGGGCCACTGCGCCGCTGATTGGCGCAGTGGTCCCAATTAGTGTGTTCACCTGTGCACTTCCCTATATCACCTCACTTCCCCTGCACTCCCTTGCCGGATCTTGTTGCCTTAGTGCCAGTGAAAGCGTTCCTTGTGTGTTCCTTGCCTGTGTTTCCAGACCTTCTGCCGTTGCCCCTGACTACGATCCTTGCTGCCTGCCCCGACCTTCTGCTACGTCCGACCTTGCTTTTGCCTACTCCCTTGTACCGCGCCTATCTTCAGCAGCCAGAGAGGTGAGCCGTTGCTGGTGGATACGACCTGGTCACTACCGCCGCAGCAAGACCATCCCGCTTTGCGGCGGGCTCTGGTGAAAACCAGTAGTGGCTTAGAACCGGTCCACTAGCACGGTCCACGCCAATCCCTCTCTGGCACAGAGGATCCACTACCTGCCAGCCGGCATCGTGACAGTAGATCCGGCCATGGATCCCGCTGAAGTTCCTCTGCCAGTTGTCGCTGACCTCACCACGGTGGTCGCCCAGCAGTCACAACAGATAGCGCAACAAGGCCAACAGCTGTCTCAACTGACCGTTATGCTACAACAGTTACTACCACAGCTTCAGCAGTCATCTTCTCCGCCAGCTCCTGCACCTCCTCCGCAGCGAGTGGCCGCTCCTGGGATACGCTTATCCTTGCCGGATAAATTTGATGGGGACTCTAAGTTTTGCCGTGGCTTTCTTTCCCAATGTTCCCTGCATCTGGAGATGATGTCGGACCTGTTTCCCACTGAAAGGTCTAAGGTGGCTTTCGTAGTCAGCCTTCTGTCCGGAAAAGCCCTGTCATGGGCCACACCGCTCTGGGACCGCAATGACCCCGTCACTGCCTCTGTACACTCCTTCTTCTCGGAAATCCGAAGTGTCTTTGAGGAACCTGCCCGAGCCTCTTCTGCTGAGACTGCCCTGTTGAACCTGGTCCAGGGTAATTCTTCCGTTGGCGAGTATGCCGTACAATTCCGTACTCTTGCTTCAGAATTGTCCTGGAATAATGAGGCCCTCTGCGCGACCTTCAAAAAAGGCCTATCCAGCAACATTAAAGATGTTCTGGCCGCACGAGAAATTCCTGCTAATCTACATGAACTTATTCACCTAGCCACTCGCATTGACATGCGTTTTTCCGAAAGGCGTCAGGAACTCCGCCAAGATATGGACTCTGTTCGCACGAGGCGTTTCTTCTCCTCGGCTCCTCTCTCCTCTGGTCCCCTGCAATCTGTTCCTGTGCCTCCCGCCGTGGAGGCTATGCAGGTCGACCGGTCTCGCCTGACACCTCAAGAGAGGACACGACGCCGTATGGAGAACCTCTGCCTGTACTGTGCTAGTACCGAACACTTCCTGAGGGATTGTCCTATCCGTCCTCCCCGCCTGGAAAGACGTACGCTGACTCCGCACAAAAGTGAGACAGTCCTTGATGTCTACTCTGCTTCTCCACGTCTTACTGTGCCTGTGCGGATGTCTGCCTCTGCCTTCTCCTTCTCTACAGTGGCCTTCTTGGACTCTGGATCTGCAGGAAATTTTATTTTGGCCTCTCTCGTCAACAGGTTCAACATCCCGGTGACCAGTCTCGCCAGACCCCTCTACATCAATTGTGTAAATAATGAAAGATTGGACTGTACCATACGTTTCCGCACGGAGCCCCTTCTTATGAGCATCGGATCTCATCATGAGAGGATTGAACTTTTGGTCCTCCCCAATTGCACCTCGGAAATTCTCCTTGGACTTCCCTGGCTTCAACTTCATTCCCCTACCCTGGATTGGTCCACTGGGGAGATCAAGAGTTGGGGGTCCTCTTGTTCCAAGAACTGTCTAAAACCGGTTCCCAGTAACCCTTGCCGTAACTCTGTGGTTCCTCCAGTAACCGGTCTCCCTAAGGCCTATATGGACTTCGCGGTTGTTTTCTGCAAAAAACAAGCTGAGACTCTACCTCCTCACAGGCCTTATGATTGCCCTATCGACCTCCTCCCGGGCACTACTCCACCCCGGGGCAGAATTTATCCTCTCTCTGCCCCAGAGACTCTTGCCATGTCCGAATACGTCCAGGAGAATCTAAAAAAGGGCTTTATCCGTAAATCCTCCTCTCCTGCCGGAGCCGGATTTTTCTTTGTGTCCAAAAAAGATGGCTCCCTACGTCCTTGCATTGACTACCGCGGTCTTAATAAAATCACGGTTAAGAACCGCTACCCCTTACCCCTCATCTCTGAACTCTTTGATCGCCTCCAAGGTGCCCACATCTTCACTAAATTGGACTTAAGAGGCGCCTATAACCTCATCCGCATCAGAGAGGGGGACGAGTGGAAAACGGCATTTAACACCAGAGATGGACACTTTGAGTATCTGGTCATGCCCTTTGGACTGTGCAACGCCCCTGCCGTTTTCCAAGACTTTGTCAATGAAATTTTTCGTGATCTGTTATACTCCTGTGTAGTTGTATATCTGGACGATATCCTAATTTTTTCTGCCAATCTAGAAGAACACCGCCAGCATGTCCGTATGGTTCTTCAGAGACTTCGTGACAACCAACTCTATGCCAAAATTGAGAAATGTCTGTTTGAATGCCAATCTCTTCCTTTTCTAGGATATTTGGTCTCTGGCCAGGGACTACAGATGGATCCAGACAAACTCTCTGCCGTCTTAGATTGGCCACGCCCCTCCGGACTCCGTGCTATCCAACGCTTTTTGGGGTTCGCCAATTATTACAGGCAATTTATTCCACATTTTTCTACCATTGTGGCTCCTATCGTGGCTTTAACCAAAAAAAATGCTGATCCCAAGTCCTGGCCTCCTCAAGCAGAAGACGCCTTTAAACGACTCAAGTCTGCCTTTTCTTCGGCTCCCGTCCTCTCCAGACCTGACCCTTCCAAACCTTTCCTATTGGAGGTTGATGCCTCCTCAGTGGGAGCTGGAGCTGTTCTTCTACAAAAAAATTCTTCCGGGCATGTTGTCACTTGTGGTTTTTTCTCTAGGACCTTCTCTCCAGCGGAGAGGAACTACTCCATCGGGGATCGAGAGCTTCTAGCCATTAAATTAGCACTTGAGGAATGGAGGCATCTGCTGGAGGGATCAAGTTCTCCTGTTATTATCTACACCGACCACAAGAACCTCTCCTACCTCCAGTCTGCCCAACGGCTGAATCCTCGCCAGGCCCGGTGGTCTCTGTTCTTTGCCCGATTTAATTTTGAGATTCACTTTCGTCCTGCCGATAAGAACATTAGGGCCGATGCTCTCTCTCGTTCCTCGGATGCCTCAGAAGTTGAACTCTCTCCGCAACACATCATTCCACCTGACTGCCTGATCTCCACTTCTCCTGCCTCCATCAGGCAGACTCCTCCAGGAAAGACCTTTGTTTCTCCTCGCCAACGCCTCGGAATCCTCAAATGGGGTCACTCCTCCCATCTCGCAGGTCATGCGGGTATCAAGAAATCTGTGCAACTCATCTCCCGCTTCTATTGGTGGCCGACTCTGGAGACGGATGTTGTGGACTTTGTGCGAGCCTGCACTATCTGTGCCCGGGATAAGACTCCTCGCCAGAAGCCCGCTGGTTTTCTTCATCCTCTGCCTGTCCCCGAACAGCCTTGGTCTCTGATTGGTATGGATTTTATTACTGATTTACCCCCTTCCCGTGGCAACACTGTTATTTGGGTGGTCGTTGATCGATTCTCCAAAATGGCACATTTCATCCCTCTTCCTGGTCTTCCTTCTGCGCCTCAGTTGGCTAAACAATTTTTTGTACACATTTTTCGTCTTCACGGGTTGCCTACGCAGATTGTCTCGGATAGAGGCGTCCAATTCGTGTCTAAATTCTGGAGGGCTCTCTGTAAACAACTCAAGATTAAATTAAATTTTTCTTCTGCATATCATCCCCAGTCCAATGGACAAGTAGAAAGGATTAACCAGATCTTGGGTGATTATTTGCGACATTTTGTTTCCTCCCGCCAGGATGACTGGGCAGATCTCCTCCCATGGGCCGAATTCTCGTATAACTTCAGGGTCTCTGAGTCTTCCTCCAAATCCCCATTTTTCGTGGTGTACGGCCGTCACCCTCTTCCCCCCCTCCCTACTCCCTTGCCCTCTGGTCTGCCCGCTGTGGATGAAATTTCTCGTGACCTTTCCATCATATGGAGAGAGACCCAAAATTCTCTCTTACAGGCTTCATCACGCATGAAGAAGTTCGCGGATAAGAAAAGAAGAGCTCCCCCCGTTTTTTCCCCTGGAGACAAGGTATGGCTCTCCGCTAAATATGTCCGCTTCCGTGTCCCTAGCTACAAGTTGGGACCACGCTATCTTGGTCCTTTCAAAATTTTGTGTCAAATTAATCCTGTCTCTTATAAACTTCTTCTTCCTCCCTCTCTTCGTATCCCTAATGCCTTTCACGTCTCTCTTCTCAAACCACTCATCCTCAACCGTTTTTCTCCCAAATCTGTTCCTCCCACTCCTGTTTCCGGCTCCTCGGACATCTTCTCGGTCAAAGAGATTTTAGCTGCCAAAAAGGTCAGAGGGAAAAATTTTTTTTTAGTGGACTGGGAGGGTTGTGGTCCTGAAGAGAGATCCTGGGAACCTGAGGACAACATCTTAGACAAAAGTCTGCTCCTCAGGTTCTCAGGCTCTAAGAAGAGGGGGAGACCCAAGGGGGGGGGTACTGTTACGCCGAGCGCTCCGGGTCCCCGCTCCTCCCCGGAGCGCTCGCTTCACTCTCCCCGCGGCAGCGCTCCGGTCACGTCCTCTGACCCGGGGCGCTGCGATTCCGCTGCCAGCCGGGATGCGATCCGCGATGCGGGTAGCGCCCGCTCGCGATGCGCACCCCGGCTCCCCTACCTGACTCGCTCTCCGTCTGTTCTGTCCCGGCGCACGCGGCCCCGCTCCCTAGGGCGCGCGCGCGCCGGGTCTCTGCGATTTAAAGGGCCACTGCGCCGCTGATTGGCGCAGTGGTCCCAATTAGTGTGTTCACCTGTGCACTTCCCTATATCACCTCACTTCCCCTGCACTCCCTTGCCGGATCTTGTTGCCTTAGTGCCAGTGAAAGCGTTCCTTGTGTGTTCCTTGCCTGTGTTTCCAGACCTTCTGCCGTTGCCCCTGACTACGATCCTTGCTGCCTGCCCCGACCTTCTGCTACGTCCGACCTTGCTTTTGCCTACTCCCTTGTACCGCGCCTATCTTCAGCAGCCAGAGAGGTGAGCCGTTGCTGGTGGATACGACCTGGTCACTACCGCCGCAGCAAGACCATCCCGCTTTGCGGCGGGCTCTGGTGAAAACCAGTAGTGGCTTAGAACCGGTCCACTAGCACGGTCCACGCCAATCCCTCTCTGGCACAGAGGATCCACTACCTGCCAGCCGGCATCGTGACAGTTCTTACTATTAGTCTATGGTCTGATCTGTGCCCCCTGCTAGGATATTTGGTAGGGTGCAATATACAAGCCAATGAGAATTATGTATTTGATTTATGCCAACACGTGTCATTATCCGACAGCCAACCAGCAGTATCTACTACCATAGGCCACTGAAGAGATTAGTTTATTGCAGAAAGACACTTGTCCAGCCTTCTTCTCGCTGACAAAAAGATATGAAGAACTTGAACACTTTATCCTCACAGCGTGGACAGGAACAGTGACGTACTTGTAGACAGGATTTCACCTAGAGGAGTCACATATGGTCTAGGTGTATGTATGTCTAGCAAGGGCAGGGATAGGAGATATTGCTCTGGCAAAAGCAAGACCTAGGCTTAAAGGGGTACTCCGCCCCTGGACATCTTATCCCCACCGCAGGGGACCCCTGCGATCTCCCTGCTGCACCTGGTGTTTGTTTAGAGTGACGGGTGCAGCACTGGAGACTCGAGATGTCGCGGCCGCGCCCCCTCAATGCAAGTCTATGGGAGGGGGCGTGACGGCCGCCACGGCCCTGCCCCCTCCAATAGACTTACACTGAGAGGGCGTGGTCATAACATCACAAGCCTCCACCCCACATCGCCAGTCATCTGACATGGAGCAAAGTTTTCTCCAAGCACCAGATGTCTGGGGTGCCGCAGCAGAGATCACAGTTGTCTCCAGCAGCGGGATCAGACATCTTATGATGTCTAGGGGTGGAGTACCCCTTTAACTTGAAAAGTCTGCCCAGCAGGAGTAGAGACATGTAGCACTTGAAAAAAAATCAGCTCAGAAATTCCGAATCCACCGCGGAAATGCATTGCCATCTTTAGAGACGGTACATTGCTGAGCGGTCCTAGCGCCGACATGTTCTGCCGGCGTCTGCTATTTTTGAAATGTCCGCCCTTCTTTTCCGGGCAGACATTCCACAAAATTTCCAACGTGTGAACATAGACTAACTGGTTTGGGATCCACCCCTTCTCCTGGGAGAAAAAGGCCGAACAAGGGACTTTTCCCACAATCATTTGTCGGGAGAATCACGTGACCAAGGCATCATTCATCTGATTTACAATAAGATGGATTTTAACCCTTTAAACTTCAAATATGCAAAGAATATAATGCAATGCACATAAATACAAGTGCAAATAAACCCACAGGACCTCATAGACGTCTATGCAATACTTTTCTGTGTATCTGGCACATTGGTACTGGGACACTAAAGAATGAAAACAAGGGATCTAATAATCCCCCCATCATCATCCTCACTGCAGGGACATTGTGGAGAGTCCGCTGGCAGGTAGGAACAGTACGCACCTGTGGCTGCCCCTCCGCACAGTATACAGTCGTTCGGTCCTTTTCCCCCCCCCCCGCTGCTTCCTTGTTGCCGCAGTGACACGTGCAGTGTGGAATCGCCGTAGCCAATTGCGAGGCGGCTTTTCATTCAGCCAACATGATAATGGCCGTCATTGTGTGTGTACTAGGGGCCCCATCTGGATTTGCGGGAGAGAAGCTGTCAGTCACAGAACCTTGCGCCCTCCCCCCCCCCATCTCTCACAATCAGCCGTATTGTCAGAGCTCTGAAAGCCTTTCTATTGTGGGACAGGGGGGGGATAATTACAGCTTGACGGTGTTTTTTGGAATTGAAAACGCAAGTCTGCGCGAAGGGCCCAATTCAGCAGAAACCCACAAAGCTGAGAGGGGGAAAAAAAAAAAAAACAAGCTAAAACAAACAGTCCAAACTTTACAAAGATGTCAGCAGTTTGCTTCCTGCTTAATTTCCCTGAAATGCAGAACCGTGCGTGAAGCCTGTTTTTTTCTGATGTGGAATGGCGCGGATTGGGCTCTTCGCTGCTCCTGTCTATTCAACCTCGGGCCGCGACCTTAAAATGAAAGTGAACCTTAGAGATGTTTCCCAACCAGTGTTCCTCCAGCTGTTGCAAAACTACAACTCGCAGCATGCCCGGACAGCCTTAGGGCTGTCCGGGCATGCTGGGAGTTGTAGTTTTGCAACAGCTGGAGGCACACTGGTTGAGAAACATTGCTAATTTCTCCCAAAAACAGCACCACACCTCTCCTTTGGTTGTGTGGTAATACAAACTGGCTCCGTTCACTATTTGATCAGGTTTTATCATAGAGATAGCAGCAGTATACAGATAAAGCTGGAGGGGAGGTGTATACCTTTTATATATCCTGATCCCATAGAGATAGCAGCAGCAGTATACAGATAGAGCTGGAGGAGAGGTGTATAACTACTATATATCCTGATCCCATAGAAATAGCAGCAGTATACAGACAGAGCTGGGAGGGGTATAACTACTATATACTGTATACTGATCCTATAGAGATAGCAGCAGCAGTATACATATAGAGCAGGGGTGGGAGGTGTATAACTGCTAAATATCCTGATCCCATAGAAATAGCAGCAGTATACAGACAGAGCTGGGAGGGGTATAACTACTATATACTGTATACTGATCCCATAGAAATAGCAGCAGTATACAGATAGAGCTAGAGGAGAGGTTTATAATTACTATATATCTTGATCTTATAGAGATAGCAGCAGTGGTACACAGATAGAGCTGGAGGGGAAGTGTATGACTACTATATAACCTGATCCCATAGAGATAGCAGCAGTATACAGATAGAGCTGGAGGGAGGTGTATAACTACTATATAGCCTGATCCCATAGAGATAGCAGCAGTATACAGATAGAGCTGGAGAGATGTATGACTGTTATATATCCTGGTCCTATATATAGCAGCAGCAGTATACAGATAGGACTGGAGGGGAGATGTATGACTACTATATATCCTGATCCTATATATAGCAGCAGCAGTATACAGATAGAGCCAGAGGGAAGGGCTCTGTGAGCTAGCAGGAGCGACCTTAATATGTGATGATGTCATCTTGAAGTTCCCATGAAGTCAACTGACCCAGGAGCATGGCACATTAAACACTGTGATTTCCGGCAGGTCAGACTGGTGATCACTGGTGATCACGAGGGGGATGATGAAGGGGGGATGATGACAGGGTGATGATGATGGGGGTGTCAATGACGGGGGTCTGGAGGATGACATGAGGGGGATGACGTATTTCCCACCCTAGGCTTATAGTCAAGTCAATAACTTTTCCTGGGTTTTTGGTGTGAAATTAGGGGCCTCTGCTTATATTCCGGTCGGCTTATACTCGAGTATATACGGTAAGTGAATTCTCTGCTGCCGGGGATACGAGCAAAGCATTTACATAATTCCCAATGGGTTGGGCCCCTAACTTATGTCCCCACTGTGTAAAGGGACCATTAGGGTTTGTTCACACATTAGACTTCAATTCCTATGTGTATCTCCGCTGCAGACATCTGAAGCCGTGGATCAGAGCCGCGGCAGATTTGCGCGAGGATTAGTCACGTTGTCATTCGATGGGGATAATCCTCCGAGTTTCCATCGCAAATAAATGACATGCCACTCATTTTCCCAGGCAGATTTTTATTTATTTATTTTTATTTATTTATTTTTATTTATTTATGGTGACCCACGGTGTATAGCGGGACCACGGGGTGTAGCGGTGTAGGCCAGATGGTATTAGGAGCAAGATGTTATTAACCCCTGTTCTTGATGCCAGAGTGGTTTTCGAGTACTGGAACCACACGGACGCTATTCCAATGGCTAGTTAGTGAAAGGAGAGTCCACAACCAGTCATGGTTCAACGGAGGCTTTACTGAATTTGGGGTACTCCGGTGGATTTATTTTTTTTTTTTTTATCAACTGGTGCCAGAAAGTTAAACAGATTTGTAAATGACTTCTATTAAAAAATCTTAATCCTTCCAGTACTTATTAGCTGCTGAATACTACAGAGGAAATTCCAAATTCTTTTTGGAACACAGAGCTCTCTGCTGACTTCATGAGCACAGTGCTCTCTGCTGACATCTCTGTCCAATTTAAGAACTGTCCAGAGTAGGAGCAAATCCCCATAGAAAACATATGCTGCTCTGGACATTTCCTAAAATGGACAGAGGTGTCAACAGAGAGCACTGTGGTCAGACAGAAAGGAAATTCAAAAAGAAAAAAAAATTCCTGTGGAACAAACAGCAGCTGATAAGTACTGGAAGAGATAAGATTTTTAAATAGAAGTAATTTACAAATCTGTTTAACTTTCTGGCACCAGTTGATTTAAAAAAAAAAAATGTTTTCCGGGGGAGTACCCCTTTAAGCTGCCGCACTTCTAAAATTGTCCATGCAGCTAATACTTCTCCTAAGTCGAAGCTGCGCTGTTATGAAGATGTCTCCGATGCGAAGGTGATGTCATGAAGATGGTCGGCCGCTATGGCAGCCGCAGACCCGACGTCTAAGTGCTGTGGGAATATCCCGGACAGTTGTGATCTCATTACCGAAGCAATTATGAATCCTATGGGGAAGGTTACACCATTTATAATACAGTGGGGAAAGGAAGAAGACTAAATATGAAGGGGGGGGGGGGGGGTAAATACATTTAAATCTTTAAAGGGGTACTCCGGTGGAAAACTTTTTTTTTTTTTTTTTTTTTAAATCATCTGGTGCCAGAAAGTTAAACAGATTTGTAAATAACTTCTACTTAAAAATCTTAATCCTTTCAGTACTTATTAGCAGCTGTATGCTACAGAGGAAATTATTTTATTTTTGAATTTCTTTTTTGTCTTGTCCACAGTACTCTCTGCTGACACCTGATGCCCATATCAGGAACTGTCCAGAGCAGCATAAGTTTGCTTTGGGGGATTTTCTCCTGCTCTGGACAGTTCCTGACATGGACAGAGGTGTCAGCAGAGAGCACTGTGGACAAGACAAAAAAGAAATTCAAAAAGAAAATAATTTCCTCTGTAGCATACAGTTGCTAAAAAGTACTGGAAAAGTGAAGATTTTTTAATAGAAGTAACTTACAAATATGTAATCAGACCCGGAGCGAGCACGCTCTGGGGGCTGATGCTAACGGGGTGCGGCGTGGAAGATCACGGGGGTCCCAAGCGGCGGGACCCCCACGGTTAGGCATCTTATCCCCTATGCTTTGGATAGGGGATAAGATGTCTTAGCGCCGGAATACCTCTTTAACTTTCTGGTACCAGTTGATTTAAAAGAAAATATTTTCCACCAGAGTACCCCTTAACTGATATTCCATATCCGCTTTCAGTAATTTCTGACAACTATTGGGCCCCCACTGTATAAGATGTGCTCTTATCTGACAAAACCTTTTTCACTATGACTCTGTCAGTGATAGATCACAAGGGGCCAAAAAAGGAGGAAATTAAATATAAGTACAGTGTCCCACTGCATGGTATCTATTACATTTTATGATTGTCATGGGAGTTCTGTACCTCATTGGATTTGCACCTCATGTAGTGTGCAACTCCCAGCGTGCCCGGACAGACGTTGTAGTCTTGCAACAGCTGTAGGCACACTGGTTGGGAAACACTGATCTATAGGTTAGTATTGGGAAGCCCCAACCAGTGGGACAGTGTTTCCCAACCAGGGTGCCTCCAGATGTTGCAAAGCGACAACTCCCTGCATGCCCGGACAGCCTTCGGCTTGCCGCTTCTGTACTTGATGGTGAAACTATAATTGGCGAAACTTGAAGCCCAACACTGCTCGATGGCACCCAACTTGGCAGTGTTCAGGTGGGCCAACGGGTTATTATCCGTGTATACAGTACATGGCGTGGCGGCCAAATAGTCTTTAAACTTTTCGGTCACGGCCCACACCAGGGTGAGAAGTTCCAACTTGAATGAGCTGTAATTCGCTTCGGACTTGGGACAAGACAGCTCCCAGACCTTCAAAATTGACATCAGTATACAGCCAGAACGGCTGACTGTAGTCTGGATACGCCAAGATGGGTGGTTCTATCGGCAGACTTTTGAGAGCTCGAAACCCTGTCTCTTGCTCTTTGGCCCATTCAACAGGTAGTCTTCCATTGTAGTTCTCCTTCGCCATACCCCGTAAGAGAGCTGTGAGGGGTTCTGCAATCTGAGCGAAGTGGGGAATGAAACGTTGGTAGTATCCGACAAACCCCAGGAAGCTCCTGATATCTTTCACCGTGCGCAGGGTTGGCCAGTTCTTGACAACTTCCACCTTTTCAGGATTAGGCTGAAGTCCCTCTGCGCTGACAACATGACCCAAGTAGTGGACCTGAAGTTTGAGCAAGTGACTCTTTGATCGTTTGATCTTCAGCCCATGCTTGATCAGGACTTGGAAGACGTCTGACAGATGACTGAGGTTATCCTGGTAGGACTTATAATACACAATGACATCGTCCAGGTACAATAGGACACTGAAAATTCAGATGGCCCAGGCACCTTTCCATCAGACGCTGGAACATAGCAGGGGCATTGCACAGCCCAAACGGCATACTTTTAAACTCTAACAGTCCCATGGGTGTCACGAAGGCGGTCTTCTCCTGATCCTCCACGGCCATGGGCACTTGCCAATATCCACTGGTTAAGTCCAGGGTGGAGAAGTAAGCAGCCGACCCAAGGGCAATGAGTGACTCCTCGATCCTTGGCAATGGATAAGTGTCCTTATGTGTGACATTGTTCAACTTCCTGTAGTCGACACAGAAGTGGATGGTTCCGTTCTTTTTGACCAGGACAAGTGACGCCGGCCAGGAGCTCGGACTTTCCTGGATTACGTCTGCCTCTTTCATGTCAGCCAGCATCTTCTTGACAGTCTGATACCTGCCGGGCACGACTGGACGGTGTCTTTCCTTGATAGGTGGGCTGTCACCTGTGAGGATTCGGTGCTGAATCATTGAAGTCTGCCCGAAGTCTGTGGGGTGCTTGCTGAAAGCCTCATGGTACCTCTTGGCAACATTGATGATTCCTTTGTCCCTTGGGGTAGTGTTGTCTCCAACCTGGAGTTGCTCCCACCAGGGCTCTGGAGGGCTCACACTGGATCCTTTAGCCACTTGAGCTGCACGCTGTGGGGCCACCAGACGTTCTGTCACAATGTCTTTCGACTCCAAGATGTACAGCTGGGCTACAGGAGTGTATTTGGGCAATATAGTAGCAGAATCAGACAGGTTTACTAACCGCATCGGGACTTTCCCGTTGGTGACAGTGACAAGGCTTCTCGCAGCTCGAACAAGAGGATGATCTTGCAATTGCATAGGTTCCAGCAGGGCTTGATAGTCCCTATTCTTGACTCCGGGATGGGCACGACACCAGATGATGGTCTCTGTGTTGGGTTGTAAGGTGACCGACCTGATGTCTTGCACTCGTACTCTGCAGATTTAACCTCGCTTGTTGACAAACTTCTGCTCCGCCTGTAGAACTTTTAAGTGGTGCTGCGCAGCCCGCTGGCCTGAAGGGGACATATGGGGAAGAGAGACAAGCAAGGCATCTAACACTTTATCCCCAATATAAACTGGGTAGACCCCTTATCTTTCACATTGATTACAATCCCTCCCTGCCCGGTATGTACATGCTTTCCCAACTGAATGGTTGGCTCCCAGTATCCATGTCTGGGGACTGGTTGCCCATTACCCACAACTACTCTGAAGTTAACATCCTCAGGCTCACACAATAAACTACTGTCCCAATACTAAACATTTTTAGGTATAGTAGACACTTGCGACCCTGTATCTATCAACGCCTTCTACAATAATTTTTACATAGGGGCAGGAGGTGACAATAGAGAGTCCTGACTGAGGTCGTTTGGGGATTGGACGTGATGACTGTTTTCCTGAGGGCCGGTCCGCAACCTCAGGGGAAATCCATTTAAATCCCAGCACTGCAGCAGGGGCAGGTTTTCTATGTAGGGGCAGTTCACGGTCAGGTGGAGTGGCCCGGGTGACAAATTCCTTCACTGCCTTAATCAGTTGTTCAATGTCCTGCCTAACACACTGAAAATCTGAGGCTGCAGTGACTGGCAAAATAGAGGACCAATAGTGGCTGGTGATGGAGGTGGTATAGATCTGGCTACCACCCCTAGTGGCTCTGGAACAGGTGTAAGGGGCGCACAAGCTTCCTCTAACTCAGTCCCGGACTCAATTGGATAGCCAGTCTTTTGAAAGCGGGGAAGGACAAGTCGGGGTTTTGGACCGCTAACATTCTCAGCTGGGCTTTGTCCCATCAATAAATCTGTCCATTAACACCTTGTTGCCATGCTCGGGAGTTATACTATCTAGTTTTTGGACAGTCTCTAGAGCATTCTGTAGAGCTATGGCATATGCTCTCAAGGTCTCACATGGCTTTTGCCGCCTTTCATACAGCCAGAGACATACCTCTGATGGAGAATGTGGCTCAAATACCTGGTACAGTCCTTCAAAGATCTGCTCTACAGTCGCCTTCTCGGAGGCTGGCCAGGTGCGGACCTCCTCTAGCGCTGGTCCCTGGAGTTGTCCTGTGAGCAATTGCACCTGTTGATTAGGAGGGAAAGAGTCGTAGTGACCCCCACTTTTTCCACACCCGTCACGCGACCAAACGCCCTAACCACCAACTGTTCCCTTTCTAAGCAATGAAGGAAGCCGTTCCACCACTAGAGCTTTATTTGTTGCGGGATCCCGCTGCTTTGCTGGTTGTTTTATTGTTTTGTTGTCTTTTATGTCTCTTTCGTCAGCCGTTTATGAAGCAATATATCAGGAAAGTAACAATAAAGAAGTGTATTCTAGATGTAGTTTATAAACAGTTTTCGGAGGGGAAACTGTTTCATTGTTCGCAGCTGCACATCGGAGGCACAAAATAGTCCTGGAGGCGAAATTCACATATTATTATTGTCTTATTACCGAGACGAATAATAACAAATCAGAAGGAACAATGTTTCTCTATTTGTGTAAATCAGACAGGGGCTGCCCCTACTCATATGTCTGCTGTCTCCTCTGGTGACAAGTGGGTGGCAGTGGACCCCGCTGCTCCCAGACCTTATGATCAGCTGCTATTAGGTGTGTGCAACAGTGCCCCTGCAGGTAAAATGAGGCAGTGCAGGGAGCCATAGTTGCCCCCCTAATTATGGCTCCCTAAACCCATAGCCCATCCTTGTCCTCTCATCAACCTATTTCATTTTCTAAATATCATTCATTAGCTATATAGAGCAGTTTCTCCTCTTTGTTTATCCTGACATGCATGAAGTTAGGAAATGGCATCATCCAGCCATCCACTCTGTCTCTGTCCAAATCCCTCTCTGAAAGCAGTTCCCACCGTCCTGAGAGACACAGACCATGGGGTTTCTGCACTGATAAGTCATGCTCATTAGTGCTGAGAACTGGGAGATGTGTGCAGCCTCAGCCAATCAGACACTGAACCTCTCTCTGCTGCTCGGAGCAGAAAGGTGGGGGCTGGCAGAGAAAAGCTGCAATGATTGCTGGGAGATGTAGGCAAGGGAAGAATTGTATTATGATTATGTACAGGGGTCAGGTCATGTTGGGGGTTGTAGTGTTCTATGTATATGGTATAGTAACATTGTATTATAATCAAGTCCAGTGGTCGAGTCCTGTTGGAGGTTGTAGTGTTCTATGTATATGGTATAATAGAATTGTATTATGGCCGGGTCAAGTGGTCGGTCATGTTGGGGGTTGTAGTGCTATATTGATATGGTATAATAGCATTGTATTATAATCAAGTCCATGTTGGGGGTTGTAATTTTCTTTGTATATGGTATAATAGAATTGTATTATGGTCAATTTAGTGGTCGGTCATGTTGGGGGTTGTAGTGTTCTATGTATATGGTATAGTAACATTGTATTATAAACAAGTCCAGTGGTCGAGTCCTGTTGGGGGTTGTAGTGTTCTATGTATATGGTATAATAGAATTGTATTATGGCCGGGTCAAGTGGTCGGTCATGTTGGGGGTTGTAGTGCTATATTGATATGGTATAATAGCATTGTATTATAATCAAGTCCATGTTGGGGGTTGTAATTTTCTTTGTATATGGTATAATAGAATTGTATTATGGTCAATTCAGTGGTCAGGTCATGTTCTGGGGTTGTAGTGTTCTGTGTATATTGTATAAAATCATTGTATTATGGTCAGTTCATGTTGGGGGTTGTAGTGTTCTGTGTATATTGTATAAAATCATTGTATTATGGCCAGTTCATGTTGGTTGTTGTAGTGTTCTGTGTATATTGTATAAAATCATTGTATTATGGTCAGTTCATGTTGGGGGTTGTAGTGTTCTATGTATATTGTATAAAAGCATTTGATTATGGTCAGTTCATGTTGGGGGTTGTAGTGCTCTATGTATGGAGTCTGGGCATGCCGAAAGTTGTAGAATTGCAACAGCTGGAGGCTCACTGCTTGGAAAACACTGACCCAGAAGCGCAGAAGAAGGTGACTCAGAGATTTCTAGTTAATGAGAAATAAATCAAAAATTTCAGTTTTTCATGTTTTTATATAAAAACATGATTTTAATAAATGTGACTTTATGTTTTTTTTTCCCAGTTCCGGCCAGAATCGTGAACATCTCGTCCAGCATCACCGTGAACGAGGGAAGTAACGTCAACCTCATGTGTCTCGCTGTGGGCAAACCGGAACCGACCGTGACCTGGAAGCAGCTGAGAGGTGAGGTCATTCTGATACCAGGGACCGTCCTGTTCACACCTGATGTATATGGGCACTGGGCATCACCAGGTCCCTGGAATGTGCATTAAAGATGTGAAAAACGTTCATCATTTACAGGCCCAAAGCCTGAGGCTGCACTACTGAGACATCCTAATAACATGTCCCCTGCTGATTCTGTTGTCATGGAAACCTTGTAAGGATCCAGTCCCCACATATATAAACATCCACCTCATACCTGGCACTAGGCAGAAATTGATAGGTTATGTTGGGGGTTGTAGTGCTCTATGCATGGAGTATACAATAATTAGTATACGAGAGTTGCAACAGCTGGAGGCACACTGGTTGGGAAACACTGTTCTAGATATTCTAGAACAGTGACCAGGTGAACGGCTTGAATTGGCCTTAAAGGGGTATTCCAGGAAAAAAAAAACTTTTTATATATATCAACTGGCTCCAGAAAGTTAAACAGATTTGTAAATTACTTCTATTAAAAAATCTTAATCCTTCCAATAATTATCAGCTGCTGAAGTTGAGTTGTTCTTTTCTGTCTGATAACAGTGCTCTCTGCTGACATCTCTGCTTGCCTCGGGAACTGCACAGAGTAGAAGAGGTTTGCTATGGGGATTTGCTTCTACTCTGGACAGTTCCCGAGACACGTGTCAGCAGAGAGCACTTAGACAGAAAAGAACAACTCAACGTCAGCAGCTCATAAGTACTGAAAGGATTAAGATTTTTTAATAGAAGTAATTTACAAATCTGTTTAACTTTCTGGAGCCAGTTTATGTATAAAAAAAAGTTTTTTCCCGCATAACCCCTTTAAACCGGGATGTACTTATCTAAAAATGGATCTATAATATGCATAATTGTGCACTTCATAGTTACTATAGGCTGTTCTGTGCTCCTCCAGATTGTTCCAGATTGTTCTGACAGCATTTAGATTTGGATAGATCCCGGCTTGTTTTCCTGAGTGCAATGATATTCCGGCCAGAGAACAGAGATACAGAGGGATCTAAAAGTGGGAAACACACTGTGTCCAGGGGCTGTGCTGCTCATGTTCTTGCTCTAGAACAGTGTTTCCCAACCAGTATGCCTCCAGCTGTTGCAAAACGACATTCTGGGAGTTGTAGTTTTGCAACAGCTGGAGGCACCCTGGTTGGGAAACACTGTTCTAGATATTCTAGAACAGTGACCAGGTGAACGGCTTGAATTGGCCTTACCCCGGGATGTACTTGTCTAAAAATGGATCTATAATATGCATAATTGTGCACTTCATAGTTACTATAGGCTGTTCTGTGCTGTTCCGGATTGTTCCGGATTGTTAGGACGGCTTTTTATCCTGAGTGCAATGATATTCCGGCCACAGATACTGAGGGATCTAAAAGTGGGAAACACACTGTGTCCAGGGGCTGTGCTGTTCATGTTCTTGCTCTAGAACAGTGTTTCCCAACCAGTATGCCTCCAGCTGTTGCAAAACGACAACTCCCAGCATGTCCGGACAGCCTTCGGCTATCCGTACAAGCTGTGAGTTGTAGTTTTGCAACAGCTGAAGGCATACTGGCCGGGAAACACTGTTCTAGATATTCTAGAACAGTGACCAGGTGAACGGATCGAATTGGTATTAAACCGAGATGTACTTATCTAAAAATGGATCTATAATATGCACAGGGCTCTGCATGATTGTGAACGTCATAGTTACTATAAGCTGTTCTGTGCTGTTCCGGATTGTTCCGGATTGTTAGGACAGCATTTAGATTTGGATAGATCCCGACTTTTTATCCTGAGTGCAATGATATTCCGGCCAGAGATACTGAGGGATCTAAAAGTGGGAAACACACTGTGTCCACGGGCTGTGCTGCTCATGTTCTTGCTCTAGAACAGTGTTTCCCAACCAGTGTGCCTCTAGCTGTTGCAAACTACAACTCCCAGCATGTCCGGACAGCCTTCGGCTGTCCGGACATGCTGGGAGTTGTAGTTTTGCAACAGCTGAAGGCATACTGTTTGGGAAACACTGTTCTAGATATTCTAGAGCAGTGACCAGTTGAACTACTTGAATAGGCATTAAACCGGGATGTACTTATCTAAAAATGGATCTATAATATGCACCGGGCTCTGCATGATTGTACACAGTATAATAGAATTGTATTATGGTCAAGAGCAGTGGTCAGGTGATGTTGTGGTCAGGTGATGTTGTGGTCAGGTGATGTTGTGGTCAGATGATGTTGTGGTCAGGTGATGTGATCAGGTGATGTTGTGGTCAGGTGATGTGATCAGGTGATGTTGTGGTCAGGTGATGTTGTGGTCAGGTGATGTTGTGGTCAGGTGATGTTGGGGTCAGGTGATGTTGGGGTCAGGTGATGTTGGGGTCAGGTGATGTTGGGGTCAGGTGATGTTGGGGTCAGGTTATGTGGTGGTCAGGTGATGTGATCAGGTGATGTTGTGATCAGGTGATGTTGTGGTCAGGTGATGTTGTGGTCAGGTGATGTTGTGATCAGGTGATGTTGTGGTCAGGTGATGTTGTGGTCAGGTGATGTTGTGGTCAGATGATGTTGTGGTCAGGTGATGTGATCAGGTGATGTTGTGGTCAGGTGATGTGATCAGGTGATGTTGTGGTCAGGTGATGTTGTGGTCAGGTGATGTTGTGGTCAGGTGATGTTGGGGTCAGGTGATGTTGGGGTCAGGTGATGTTGGGGTCAGGTGATGTTGGGGTCAGGTGATGTTGGGGTCAGGTGATGTGGTGGTCAGGTGATGTGATCAGGTGATGTTGTGATCAGGTGATGTTGTGGTCAGGTGATGTTGTGGTCAGGTGATGTTGTGATCAGGTGATGTTGTGGTCAGGTGATGTTGTGATCAGGTGATGTTGTGGTCAGGTGATGTTGTGGTCAGGTGATGTTGTGGTCAGGTGATGTTGTGATCAGGTGATGTTGTGGTCAGGTGATGTGATCAGGTGATGTTGTGGTCAGGTGATGTTGTGGTCAGGTGATGTTGTGGTCAGGTGATGTTGGGGTCAGGTGATGTTGTGGTCAGGTGATGTTGTGGTCAGGTGATGTGGTCAGGTGATGTTGTGGTCAGGTGATGTTGGGGTCAGGTGACGTTGGGGTCAGGGGACGTTGTGGTCAGGGGACGTTGTGGTCAGGGGACGTTGCGGTCGCGTGACGTTGCGGTCAGTTGACGTTGCGGTCAGGTGACGTTGGGGTCAGGTGACGTTGGGGTCAGGTGACGTTGTGGTCTGGTGACGTTGTGGTCTGGTGACGTTGGGGTCAGGTGACGTTGGGGTCAGGTGACGTTGGGATCAGGTGACGTTGTGGTCAGGTGACGTTGTGGTCAGGTGATTTGCGTTGTTCTATGTATGAAGTCTAATATAACTGTATTATGGTCGGGTCATGTTAAGAGTTGTAGTTCTCTATATATTTAGTATAATGTTTAATGTATAATGTTTAGTGGTCAGGTCATGTTGGGGGTTGTAGTATATTATGTACAATAGTATAATAGAATTGTATTATGGTCGTGTTCAGTGCCAGTTCATGTTGGGGTTATAGTGTTTTTTATGCAGTACAAATGAATAATGTCCAGTGATCAGGTCATGTTGGGGGTTGTAGTGCTCTATGTACACAGTATAATACAATTGTATTATGGTCAGTCATGTTGGGGGTTGTAGTGCTCTATGTACACAGTATAATAGAATTGTATTATGGTCAGTCATGTTGGGGGTTGTAGTGCTCTATGTACACATTATAATAGAATTGTATTATGGTCAGTCATGTTGGGGGTTGTAGTGCTCTATGTACACATTATAATAGAATTGTATTATGGTCAGTCATGTTGGGGGTTGTAGTGCTCTATGTACACAGTATAATAGAATTGTATTATGGTCGGTCATGTTGGGGGTTGTAGTGTTCTATGTACACAGTATACTAGAATTGTATTATGGTCATTTCCAGTGAATAGATCATGTTGGGGGTTGTAGTGTTCTATGTACAGAGTATAATAGAATTGTATTATGTCATGTACAGTGAACAGATCATGTTGGGGGTTGTATTGTTCTATGTACACAGTATAATAGAATTGTATTATGGTAATTTCCAGTGAATGGATCATGTTGGGGGTTGTATTGTTCTATGTACACAGTATAATAGAATTGTATTATGGTAATTTCCAGTGAACGGATCATGTTGGGGGTTGTAGTGTTCTATGTACACAGTATAATAGAATTGTATTATGGTAATTTCCAGTGAATAGATCATGTTGGGGGTTGTAGTGTTCTATGTATATGGTATAATAGAATTGTATTATGTCATGTCCAGTGCTATATATATATTTGTTATAGAGCGGTATTTGGGCGTGTTGGGGGTAGTAGTGTTGTAGGTTTCCGCTGAATGCAGTACAATTGCATTGTGCTGAGATCCGTCATCTGTTCCGTGATGGCGCCGGGTGCAGTGTTCTGTTATAATAGGCCTAATTCTCGGTCCCCTCCTGAATCTATAGAGAACGTCAGAATTGTATGAATCCGCGGCATATTGTGTGCACATCTGGATTCTGGATTAAGACAGGATATTGTTGTCTACAATATGTCTGGTATCAGTACAAGATGTTGGCTGAGTGCAGCTGTGATCCGGCCTGTGATGGGATATTAGCAATACAAGATCTGGCGGGTGCGCGGTACTGTTCCGGATTGTTCTGACAGCATTTAGATTTGGATAGATCCCGGCTTGTTATCCTGAGTGCAATGATATTCCGGCCAGAGAACAGCGATACAAAAAATTGGGAACACACAGGGGGTTATTTATCAATAATGGTCTAGTCTAGATCATTTTTGTTGTTTGTGGGCTATGCGCTGTGCTGCTCATGTTCTTGCTCTAGAACAGTGTTTCCCAACCAGTATGCCTCCAGCTGTTGAAAAACTACAACTCCCAGCATGTCCGGACAGCCGAAGGCTGTCCAGACATGCTGGGAATTGTAGTTTTGCAACAGCTAGGGGCATACTGGTTGGGAAACACTGTTCTAGATATTCCAGAACAGTGACCAGGTGAACGGTCTCATTTGGCTTTAATCCGGGATGTACTTGTCTAAAATGAATCTATAATATGCACAGGGCTCTGCATAATTGTGCACTTCATTGTTACTATAGGCCGTTCTGTGCTGATCTAGAACACAGTTTTATACACTGCACACAAATTATTTACTTGCCTAGTACGCTGCTGATCTGGAACACACTGAATGTTGTGACTACAGAACATACGCAAGTCTTTATGTGTGCAAATCTAGACCACCTCCTGACTAGTGATGAGCGGCGGGGGCCATATTCGAATTTGCAATATTTTGCGAATATATTGACGGTTATTCATCCTCTGTTCGTGAAATTCGCATATTCGCTATGTTCCTTCACTTTTGTTATTTTCATGAAAAAATTTGCATAAAAAATTTGCATGTGAAAAAATGACTAAAGAAAAATGCGAATATTTGTCATTACGAATCTATAGCACTATATGAAATACCGATATTCGCGATGAAAATTTGAATTACGAATATTCGTGTTCAACACTATCTAGAACGCTGATCTATACACAAAATACTGCAGATTAATTATGTTACAAAGTACACTGCTGACCTAGAACATACGGTATGCCTCTAGAGCACAATATTGTGCACAGTTATGTACTAATAGGGTACTATGTTAAGGTGGAGCATTCTGCTCTAATCTAGAACACATCTTATACATAAAATGATTGCATCTAATCTAGAACACAGCACTATACATAATATATCTTGCACTATTCTAAAACACAAGCCTCTAGACTAGAGCAGAATGTTGTGTGTGGTCTACATTAGAACAATAGGGCACATCTTTGATACGTGTGCCCAAGCATGTTCTAGATCAGTGTTTCCCAACCGGAATTCCTCAAGCTGTGGCAATCTAGAACAGTGTTTCTCAACCAGGATGCCTCCAGCTGTTGCAATCTAGAACAGTGTTTCCCAACCAGGATGCCCCTAGAACCCTGGTTTGGAAACACTGTTCTAGATTGACAAATTGTGTAAAGAACTGTCAGGTTCTTCCATTTTAATGCAGAGAGGTTAGGTTCTTGAGTCTGATGGGCATCAGATATGGAACACTCCAGAACCTCTTATGGATGAGTCCGTACACCGTA
This sequence comes from Hyla sarda, assembly GCF_029499605.1. Lineage (NCBI taxonomy): Eukaryota > Metazoa > Chordata > Amphibia > Anura > Hylidae > Hyla > Hyla sarda. The sequence continues at coordinate 10,393,304 of NC_079198.1, read as the reverse complement.
GATATTCCATGCCTGGACCTGTAGCTGGTAGGAGGCCTCGTACCCGGCGTGGCGGAGGAGGGGTGCGGGCCCAATACATCAGGCGGTAGACAGCGCCACAGTGATGCATTATATCCATACATTATCAGCCAACCATCTGGCTTTTGATGTATTATAGCAACGCATTAAACTTATACATCATCCCCGGCACTGACTTTGATGTATAGAGTGAAAGGCCCGCCAGGGAGTCGGGGGAGCCGCTTAGATCCCAGCCAAGAATAAGAGAGGATTTCCCATTTATTTCAGGTAAAAGTATCATTAACCCTTTCATTCCCATCTACAGTGGTCCCTCAAGTTACAATATTAATCGGTTCCAGGATGACCATTGTATGTTGAATCCATTGTATGTTGAGTCCATAACTCTATGGAAACCTGGTAATTGGTTCTGAAGCCCCAAAATGTCATCCAAAAATAGGAAAAACATGAGGATTAAAGAAAAATAAGTAGATAACTAATATAGATAAAGCAAATCCTTACATATGAAAGTAAGAAAGAGCTGCAAGGAGCTGTAATCATGGTCTGTGTCAGGGTTTCCCAACCAGGGGACCTCCAGCTGTTGCAAAACTACAACTCCAAGCATACCCGGACAGCCTTCGGCTGTCCAGGCATGCTGGGAGTTGTAGTTTTGCAACAGCTGGAGGCGCCCTGGTGGGGAAATACTGGTCTATGTAGAGGACAGGAGCTTCTTCAGGGTCCTGTACAGTACATTCAATTTCCTAAAAAAAGTAAAATGGAGCCGCCCTCACCTGGTGTCCAAAGGAGCAGCTAACCCTGGTACAGGTAAATAGTGCAGAACATGTAATACATCCCTGTACTGTAGGGGGCGCTACCAGACACCAGTCACTGCATACACTTCAGAAATACAGGTAAAGAGTACAGAACATGTAATACCTCCCTGTACTGTAGGGGGCGCTACCAGACACCAGTCAGTGCATACACTTCAGTAATACAGGTAAAGAGTACAGAACATGTAATAACTCCCTGTACTGTAGGGGGCGCTACCAGACACCAGTCAGTGTATACACTTCAGTAATACAGGTAAAGAGTACAGAACATGTAATACCTCCCTGTACTGTAGGGGGTGTTACCAGACACCAGTCAGTGCATACACTTCAGTAATACAGGTAAAGAGTACAGAACATGTAATATCTCCCTGTACTGTAGAGGGCGCTACCAGACACCAGTCAGTGCATACACTTCAGTAATACAGGTAAAGAGTACAGAACATGTAATACCTCCCTGTACTGTAGGGGGCGCTACCAGACAGGAATTCAGTGCATGCACTTCAGTACTACAGTGCACGCGCTAATACAAGTGTTTTACCAGTGAATGCCCATTCTGATTGGTCGGTTCTTCCGGCCATTGACATGTTTTGCAGATCTGGACTGTCCGTACATTGTATGTTGAGTCTGGTTTCAAGTTACAATGGTCCAGAAAAGACCATTGTATGTTGAAACCATTGTATGTTGAGGCCATTGTAAGTTGGGGGATCACTGTATTTCTCTCCCCCCCACCCAATTTCCACTTATCAAGGCTATGCTATACTCCTGTATCAGTCAGATCTTACCTGTCCTTATATATATTATGCCAGGGTTATCCAGGAATAGAAACAGCTAATTTCATCCGAAAACAGCGCCACCCCTGTCCTGAGGTCGTGTGTGGTATTACAACTTGGCTGCATTCACTTCAGTGAAACAGAGCTGCAATACCGCACACAACCTGGGGACAGGGGTTTTAGATAGAAATCAGCTCTTTTTTTCTAAACCTGGATAACCCCTTTTAAGAGCCCATACACAAAATATTGTGCAAGAATCTAGAACACAGCATTGTGCGCTAACATGGTACTGTGTTAAAATGCAGCATTCAGCACTAATCTATAATGGATTGACTGTATCCACTGGACTCTGCATAGTTACTGTAAATTATTCTGTTCAGACCCAGAACACAGTCCTATACAGTGCTGTATAGAGCTGTGTTCTAGATTATTACAGAATGCTCCATGTTAACACAGTACCATATTGGCGCATAATTGTACACAATACTGTGTTCTACAGTCGCAGGGTGTGTTCCAGATCAGCGATGTACTATGTAAGTAATTATTAGTGTGCAGTGTTTTGTGTAGAACTATGTTCTAGATCAGTACAGCATGTTCTATGGTGACAATGTAGTGCACAATTATGCAGAGTCCACTGTTTATCATAGATTCATTCTAGATTACTGCAGAACGCTCTTTGTTAACACAATAACATATTGGTACATAACTGTGCACAATACTGTGTTCTATATTCATATGGTATGTTCTAGATTAGCTATGTACAATGTACGTACATAATTAGTATGCAGTGTTTGTGTATAGAAATGTGTTCTAGATCAGTACAGAATGTTCTATGGTGACAAGGTAGTGCACAATTATGCAAAGTCTAGTGTACATCATAGATTCATTCTAGATTAGTGCAAAACGCTCTTTAACACAATACCATATTGGTACATAACTGTGCACAATATTGTGTTCTAGATTCATATGATATGTTCTAGATTATCAATGTACAATGTTAGTGCTTAATTAGTGTACAGTGTTTGTTCTAGGTCAGTGCAGAATAATTTACGTTAACTATGTAGGGCACAATAATGCAGAGTCTAATGTATATCATAAATCTATTCTAGATTGGTGCAGATAGCTCCATGTTAACAAAGAAGCATATTTGTACATAATTGTGAACAATACTGTGCTCTAGAGTCGTGCGTTGTGTTCCAGATCAGCAATGTACTATATAAGTACATAATTAGTGTGCAGTGATTTGGGTATAGAACTGTGTTCTACATCAGTACAGAATGTTCTATGGTAACAATGTAGTGGAGAATTATGCAGAGTCTAGCGTATACCATATCTATTCTAGATTAGTGCAGAATGCTCTATTTTAACAGAACCATATTGGTACATAACTGTGCACAATACTGTGTTCTAGAGTCATACTGTATGTTCTAGATTAACCATGTACTATGTAAGTACGTAATTATTGAGCAGTGTATAGAACTGTGTTCTAGATCAATGCAGAATGTTTTATAATAACCATGCAGAGTTAATAGTATATCGTAGATCCATTGTAGAATAGCGCAGAATTCTATGAAAACACAGTACCATGCTAGCACACAATGTTGTGTTCTAGATTTGTGCACAATATTTTGTGTATAGAGCCGTGTTCTAGATCCGTACATCATATTGATACATAATTGTGCACAACACTTTGCTCTAAAGTCGCATGGTATGTTCCAGATCAGCAGTGTACTGCGTAAGGACATAATTAACGTACAGAGTTTTGTGTATAGAATTGTGTTCTAGATCAGCACAGAACGATTTACGTTAACTGTGTAGTGCCCAAGTATGCACAGGCTAGTGAATACCATAGATCCATTTTAGATTAGTTCAGAATGCTGTATAATAGCACAGCACCAAGCTAGTAAACCGTGCTGTGTTCTAGAGTTGTGCACAATATTTTATGTACAGAGCTTCCTTTGTTCTAGATCAGTAGAGAATGTATATATTCTCTATAGTCATATTAACACTGTAGTGCACAATGGCCTTCAGGTATCCGGGAATACTGGTAGTTGTAGCTTTGCAACAGCTGGAGGCACACTGGATGGGAAACGACTCCCTAGAGCAGTGTTTTCCAAACAGCGTGCCTCCAGCTGTTGCAAAACAACAACTCCCAGCATGCCCGGACAGCCTTTGGCCACCCTGCCGGTATTTTTATATTAAAAATACCGGCAATGCAATGGCCGGTATTCATCCAACCAATCCTCCGACTTCCAGAATGTTGCACCACATACTATACCAGTGTTACCCAACCAGAGCGCCTCCAGCTGTTGCAAAACTACAACTCCCAGCATGCTGGGAGTTGTAGTTTTGCAACAGCTGGAGGCACCCCTGGTTGGGAAACACTAACCTATACTATATACTACTATATAGTCCAACATGCTGGGAGTTGTAGTTTTGCACCAGCTGGAGGCCCCCTGTTTGGGAAACACTAACCTATACTATATACTACTATATAGTCCAACATGCTGGGAGTTGTAGTTTTGCACCAGCTGGAGGCACCCCTGGTTGGGAAACACTAACCTATACTATATACTACTATATAATCCAACATCCTGCTAGTTGTAGTTTTGCACCAGCTGGAGGCCCCCTGGTTGGGAAACACTGCTCTATTGTAATGCCAGGATACATTTGTCACATTGCTCCCCCCTTAGTCTCTTATGCAGTCACATCTCATCCTCCTCTGCAGACGCGGAGCGGCGTTGCCGTCGGTGGCAGCAGCCGTCATTGTTAATCTCAATTTCTCGCCCGCTCGCTCCACGCATAGACTCAGTTTCCATTACGGACGGCGGCTCCGCCCACCGTATTATCCACATGATTGTACCTATGCCCCGCTCCGCAGGATCGCCCAGCACGGCGTGGCAATCACAGCCGCGCCATAGCATCTAATATCAACCACTTACTAAAACATTGGAGATATAGCCCGGGCTGGAGGCTGCCGACTAACACGTCTCTGCCCCCCCGCCGCTGCGCCGGCTCCGTCTGAATTGATCTTTTCGTGCGCCTTCTTTCGCTGCATTTTTCTTTTTTTGTCTCTTCTCAGTTGGGAACATTTAACGTTGAACGAGGAGACGATATTCTAGATCTGATGATCCATCATTCCCATTCAAAGCATAAATGGAAGCGACCGGGCCCTAATGCAAAATCTATAATAGGGTCTTACACAGGGCTCAAGTTCTGCAGGAACGAGTGGGAACTGAGTTCCTGCACTTTTCCACAGCAGGAACACTGTTCCCATTAGCAGGAAGAATGCTGGACCATCCCTTTAGTGGAAATCTTGGAGGAGTTACCACACTTTTTTTTTCTAGGACTTGACCCCTGGTCTTACGGTGCCTGTACACCAGCGGCCTCCAAACTGAGGACCCCCAGCTATTGCAAAACTACAACTCCCAGCATGCCCGGACAGCCGAAGGCTGTCCGGGCATGTTGGAATTTGTAGTTTTGCAGCAGCTGGAGGCAAACTGTTTGGGTAACACTGTGCTAGATATGCCGCTACAGAACAGTGACCGTGTAAAAGCTTTGATTTGGCATTTGACCTGTTCATTTTCTAAATTAGTAGTAATCTAGAATGGATCTATAATATATGTATAATCTCGCGCTACATAGTTACTAGTTACTATAGACTATTCTGCACTAATCTAGAATGGATCTATAATATAGGTATAAACGTGTGCTACATAGTTACTATAGACTATTCTGCACTAATCTAGAATGGATCTATAATATACGTATAATCGTGCACTACATAGTTACTATAGACTATTCTGCACTAATCTAGAATGGATCTATAATATATGTATAATCTCGCGCTACATAGTTACTAGTTACTATAGACTATTCTGCACTAATCTAGAATGGATCTATAATATAGGTATAAACGTGTGCTACATAGTTACTATAGACTATTCTGCACTAATCTAGAATGGATCTATAATATACGTATAATCGTGCACTACATAGTTACTATAGACTATTCTGCACTAATCTAGAATGGATCTATAATATATGTATAATCTCGCGCTACATAGTTACTAGTTACTATAGACTATTCTGCACTAATCTAGAATGGATCTATAATATAGGTATAAACGTGTGCTACATAGTTACTATAGACTATTCTGCACTAATCTAGAATGGATCTATAATATACGTATAATCGTGCACTACATAGTTACTATAGACTATTCTGCACTAATCTAGAATGGATCTATAATATATGTATAATCTCGCGCTACATAGTTACTAGTTACTATAGACTATTCTGCACTAATCTAGAATGGATCTATAATATAGGTATAAACGTGTGCTACATAGTTACTATAGACTATTCTGCACTAATCTAGAATGGATCTATAATATACGTATAATCGTGCACTACATAGTTACTATAGACTATTCTGTACTAATATAGAATGGATCTATAATATATGTGTAATCGTGCACTACATAGTTACTATAGACTATTCTGTACTAATCTAGAATGGATCTATAATATATGTGTAATCGTGTGCTACATAGTTACTATAGATTATTCTGTACTAATCTAGAATAGTCTATAATATACGTATAATCGTGTGCTACATAGTTACTATAGACTAATCTGTACTAATCTAGAATAGTCTATAATATACGTATAATAATGCGCTACATAGTTACTATAGACTATTCTGTTCTAATCTAGAATGGATCTATAATATATATGTAATCGTGCACTACATAGTTACTATAGACTATTCTGTACTAATCTAGAATGGATCTATAATATACGTATAATCGTTTGCTACATAGTCTATTCTGTACTAATCTAGAATGGATCTATAATATACGTATAATAATGCGCTACATAGTTACTATAGACTATTCTGTACTAATCTAGAATGGATCTATAATATACGTATAATCGTGCACTACATAGTTACTATAGACTATTCTGTACTAATCTAGAATGGATCTATAATATATGTGTAATCGTGCACTACATAGTTACTATAGACTATTCTGTACTAATCTAGAATGGATCTATAATATATGTATAATCGTGCGCTACATAGTTACTATAGATTATTCTGTACTAATCTAGAATAGTCTATAATATACGTATAATAATGCGCTACATAGTAACTATAGACTATTCTGTTCTAATCTAGAATGGATCTATAATATAGGTATAATCGTGTGCTACATAGTTACTATAGACTATTCTGTACTAATCTAGAATGGATCTATAATATACGTATAATCGTTTGCTACATAGTCTATTCTGTACTAATCTAGAATGGATCTATAATATACGTATAATAATGCGCTACATAGTTACTATAGACTATTCTGTACTAATCTAGAATGGATCTATAATATACGTATAATCGTTTGCTACATAGTCTATTCTGTACTAATCTAGAATGGATCTATAATATACGTATAAACGTGTGCTACATAGTTACGATAGACTATTCTGTACTAATCTAGAATGGATCTATAATATACGTATAATCGTGCACTACATAGTTACTATAGACTATTCTGTTGTAATCTAGAATGGATCTATAATATACGTATAATCGTTTGCTACATAGTTACTATAGACTATTCTGTACTAATCTAGAATGGATCTATAATATACGTATAATCGTGCGCTACATAGTTACTATAGACTATTTTGTTTTGATGCTGCAAAACTACAACTCCCAGCATGCCGGGAGTTGTAGTTTTGCAACATCGGGAGGTCCGCAGGTTGAAGACCACTGCTACAGACCATTCTGCACTAATCTAGAATGGATCTGTAATATACGTATAATCGTGTCCTAATAGTTATTATTGACTATTCTGTACTAATCTAGAATGGATCTATAATATATGTATAATCATGTGCTACATAGTTACTATAGACTATTCTGTTCTAATCTAGAATGGATCTATAATATACGTATAATCATGTGCTACATAGTTACTATAGACTATTCTGTACTAATCTAGAATGGATCTATAATATACGTATAATCATGTGCTACATAGTTACTATAGACTATTCTGTTCTAATCTAGAATGGATCTATAATATATGTATAATCATGTGCTACATAGTTACTATAGACTATTCTGTTCTAATCTAGAATGGATCTATAATATACGTATAATCATGTGCTACATAGTTACTATAGACTATTCTGTACTAATCTAGAATGGATCTATAATATATGTTTAATCATGTGCTACATAGTTACTATAGACCATTCTGTACTAATCTAGAATGGATCTATAATATACGTATAATGAAGTATGTTCTATGTTAATATAGCACCATCTTAGTGCATGATACTGTGTTCTAGAGTATGCCCCAGATCAACACAGTATTAAATACATGCATATGGCATTGTGTTCTAGATTTAAGCAAAGTGTTTTCTATAGAGAGTTGGTCTAGATAAGTGAAGAATGCTCCATTTTAACGCAGTACCATGTTGGTACATAACTGTGCACAATACCATGCTCTAAAATCATAAGGCATGTTCTAGATAATCAATGTACTATGTAAGTACATCATTAGTGTGCAGTGTTTTGTGTATAGAACTGTGTTCTAGATCAGTACAGAATGTTCTATGAGGACCATGCAGTGGACAATTATGCAGAGTCTGAAGCATATCATCAATCCATTCTAGATTAGTGCAGAAAGCTCCATGTTAACTCTTGTGGTATGGTATGTTCTAGATCAGCAATTTACTAAATAAGTACACAATTAGTGTGTAGCATTTTGTGCATGAAACTGTGTTCCAGATCAGTATATAATTTTCTATAGTAACCATTTAGTGCATAATCATCCAGAATCTAGCTTTTATCATAGATCCATTCTAGATTTGTGCAGAATGTTCCATGCGAACAAAGTGACGAATGAGGCTTTGTGTTCTAAATTAGAGACAAGTATGTTGTGTACAGAGTGTTGTTCTAGATTAGCGTAGAATGCTCTATGTTAACTCACAACCATGTCAGTACATAATTGTGCGCTATACTGTGCTCTAGAGTAACACAGTATGTTCTAGATCAGCAATATACTGTGTAAGGACATCATTTGTGTGCAGTGTTTAAGGTATATCATTGTGTTCTAGATCAGTATATAATGTTCTGTGGTTAACATGTAGTGCACTATTATGCTGAGTATATTGTATATCGTAGACCCTTCGTAGGTCTTATGTACAGAGCTTTGTTCTAGATCAGTAGAGAATGTATATATTCTAGTCTAGCGTATTTCACATACCCATTCTAGATTACTGCAGAATGTTTCCTGGTAGCATATCGGTACATTATTGTGCACAATACTGTGTTCTAGAGTAATATGATATGTTTTAGTTAAAGGGGTACTCCGGTGGAAAACTTTTTTTTTATTTTTTTTATAAACTGGTGCCAGAAAGTTAAACAGATTTATAAATGACTTCTTTTAAAAAATCTTTATCCTTCCAGTACGTATTAGCAGCTGCATACTGGAAATTGTCTTCTTTTTGAATTTCTTTTTTGTGTTGTCCACAGTGCTCTCTGCTGACACCTCTGTCCGTGTCAGGAACTGTCCAGAGCAGCATTAGTTTGCTATGGGGATTTTCTCCTGCTCTGGACAGTTCCTGATATGGGCATCAGGTGTCAGCAGAGAGCACTGTGGACAAGGCAAAAAAAGAAATTCAAAAAGAAAAGAATTTCCTCTGTAGCATACAGCTGCTAATAAGTACTGGAAGGGTGAAGATTTTTTTAATAGAAGTAATTTACAAATCTGTTTAACTTTCTGGCACCAGTTCATTTAAAAAATAAAAATATTTTTTTTCCCCACCGGAGTACCCCTTTAATCAGTCTATTATGTAAGTAGATAGTAAGTGTACAGTGTTTTGTCTATAGAGCTGTGTTATAGATCAGTACAATTATGCAGAGTATATCATAGATCTATTCTAGATTAGTGCAGAAGGCCAGCATTCCTCAATTGTGGTTCTCCAGCTGTTGCAAAACTACAACTCCCAGCATGTCCAGACAGCCGAAGGCTGTCTGGGCATGCTGAGAGTTGTAGTTTTGCAGCAGCTGGAGAGCCAGAAGTTGTGGAGCCTAGTGTTAGCCTCCATTCCTTCTATGTCTCCTCATATACATGATCTTCTTTTCTCTCCGTCTTAAAGGGGTACTCCGGTGAAAAACTTTTTTTTTGTTTGTTTTTTTTAAATCAACTGGTGCCAGAAAGTTAAACAGATTTGTAAATTACTTCTATTAAAAAATCTTAATCCTTCCTGTACTTATTAGCCGCTGAATACTACAGCGGAAATTCTTTTCTTTTTGAAACACAGAGCTCTCTGCTGACATAATGACCACAGTGCTCTCTGCTGACATCTCTGCCCATTTTAGGAACTGTCAGAGTAAAAGGAAATCCCCATAGCAAACATATGCTGTTCTGGGCAGTTCCTAAAATGGACAGAGATGTCAGCAGAGAGCACTGTGCTCGTGATGTCAGCAGAGAGCTCTGTGTTTCAAAAAGAAAAGAATTTCCGCTGTAGTATTCAGCAGCTAATAAGTACTGGAAGGATTAAGATTTTTTAATAGAAGCAATTTTACAAATCTGTATAATTTTCTGGCACCAGTTGATTTAAAAAAAAAAAATAATAAAGTTTTTCACCGTAGTACCCCTTTAAACATCATTTAACCATAAACAAAGAGGTCAAAGAAGCCTACAAGTTGTCCAAGGTTTCCACGGCAACCGATTTCGCCATCGTAGAAGTAGGAATGTTTTCGAAATATGTGAAAATATTTTCACAATTGTTCCTTAACGTGTGAAAAAAAAAAAAAAAAAAAATATATATATATATATATATATATATACACACACTTGTTTTGTTGTGTTAACCCTTCCTCCTTAACCTCAGTGACTACCATGCATATGTTGAACCCTGGTTGCCGGGGTCACTGAGGCTTAGCAACAGCTTCCGTGGAACCTATGAGGTAGGCAGCATGAGTTAAAATAACCTTAAATGTTGTAAAAAAAGGTAAAGAATCAGTGCAGGTTGTGTTAAAAGAATCAAGGATAGAATAAAGGAGTGATTTAGGGGAAGATCCACCTTAAATTTTAAAGGGGAACTCCAGTGGAAAACTTTTTTTTTTTTTATTTATTTTTTTTTTTAAATCAACTGGTGCCAGAAAGTTAAACAGATTTCTATATTACTTCTATTAAAAAATCTTAATCCTTTCAGTACTTATTAGCTGCTGAATACTACAGAGGAAATTATTTTCTTTTTGGAACACAGAGCTCTCTGCTGACATCACGAGCACAGTGCTCTCTGCTGACATCTCTGTCCATTTTAAGAACTGTCCAGAGCAGCATATGTCAGCAGATGTCCAGAGCAGAAACTGTAGGATAGGTTTGCTATGGGGATTTTCTCCTACTCTGGACAGTTCCTAAAATGGACAGAGATGTCAGCAGAGAGCACTATGCTCGTGATGTCAGCAGAGAGCTCTGTGTTCTAAAAAGAAAAGAATTTCCTCTGTAGTATTCAGCAGCTAATAAGTATTGGAAGGATTAAGATTTTTTGATAGAAGTAATTTACAAATCTGTTTAATTTTCTGGGACCAGTTGATTTAAAAAAAAATAATAATAATAATGTTTTCCACCGGAGTCCAATAATTTTTAGTCATTTTGGCCAAACGTATAGAGAATTGCTTGAATATTGACTCCGGACTACATCCAGTGTTGACATGTGGTGATCCTGACTTTTTACTGACCCCTTGGACCTAAAGAATAGTTAGTACTATACAGAGACTGTTATCACCCATGAGAAGTGTTGAGCGTGAATATTCGAATAGCGAGTTTTTACCGCAAATATCGTCACTTTGCTATTTCACCAATATTTAGAATATCGCAAAATATATTTGTTATGACGAATATTCGATTTTTTTTCACCGTATACCTCACAATGATGTGTAATGTCTCCCTGCTTCCAGCTTGTGGTCCAAAGAAGGCGAATATACGAAAATCCGCGAATATCGCCACTTCCAGAGGACACTGACCCCTCCCTTCTTTTAGTTTGTGGGCCAGTAAGAAGGATGCAAATACAGTTGTCAGAGGTTAGCAACATCTCTAGCAACCAATAGGAAAGTAGTTAGTTGAAAGATATAATCGCGCCTGCGCATTTTGCAAATTTCATTACGAATTTTGCATGGAAAAACAAAGTGAACGAATATGCGAAATTCACGAATATAGGATGAATATACCTCCATATATTTGCGAAATATTGCGGATTCGAATATAGCCTATGCCGCTCATCACTACCCATGAGTTCCTGACTCCTGTGGGGCCCCAACTGACCTCCATACAGTACACAAGGGCCAGTTTAGAAGAAAGACCAAAGAGAACCCATAACCTTTATTTACATGTTGGCCCTGGTAAGGATTGGTCTTCAGAGAAGACACTAAGGGTGCACATACTGTAGAGGTGGCTAGTAGAGCTGCTATAGGGCCTCTGGAGAAAAAGACCTTAAAGGGGTATTTAAAAATCATAATCCTATCAGTACTTATCAGCTGCTGTATACTACAGAGGAAGTTCTTTTCATTTTGAATTTCCTTTCTGTCTGACCACAGTGCTCTCTGCTGACACCTCTGTCTATGTCTGGAACTGTCCAGAGCAGCATAGGTTTGCTATGGGGATGTGCTCCTACTGTGGACAGTTCATAAAATTGACAGAGGTGTCAGCAGAGAGCACTGTGGTCAGACAGAAACATATTTTAAAAAAAGATTTTAAAAAAAGGACTTCCTCTGGAGCATACAACATCTGATACGTACTGGAAGGATTAAGATTTGTAAACAGAATGTGGCATCGGTTGATCAAATTTATTTTTTTTCCAGTGGAGTACCCCTTTAATTCCTGTTGGCCATATCCTGGTACTTATCGGATGGTAAAAACCTAACCAGTACTTCTCTATGGGCCTAAAATGTTAGTAAAAACAGGTAAAGAGTCACCCAGAGGGTCATCTAAGGGAAGAGGAAGAAGGCAGAGAAGACACATGCCCTTTGTGTTATCCACGGTCATTTGTGGTGGTGTCAACCAAGAAAAGGGGTTGGTTCCAATCCAATTTTTGGGTAAAAATTTGTAAGTAAATAGCCTTGGAGATCATGGAAAGACAGTTAAGAAGCCAAATACCCTTCATTACCTTAGTGGTGGGTTTTGGTGGTATCAACCAGGACCAGAAGGTGGCGCCATTACAATTTGTGCTTAAAATGGATAAATAGTCATGGGATCAACCAATGGAAGAAAAAGAGGGTAAAAAAAAGCCATGCATCTATTCTTTAAATTCTGATGGCGAGTTGTGGTGTCAACCAAGACCAAAGGGTGGTTCCATTAAAATTTGTCGATAACATTAGGTTAATAGCCAGAGAGTTACTCAAGAGTAGAGAAAGAGGGTAAAGATGCCACATGTCCATGGTTCCATTAGAGTTTTAGGGAAAAAAATGGTTAATAGTTACCAAAGGGAAGAGAAAGAGAGTAAAGAAGCCTTGTACACCTTTATGTTCTCAGTGGTGGGTTTTGGTGGTGTCAACCAGGACCAGAAGCTTGGTACATTACAATGTTTGGGTACAAATGGGTAAATAGCCATATAATTACCTAAGAGAAGGGAAAAGAGGTAATGAAGCTACATTTTACCCTTTATGTTCATAGTGGTGAACTGTGGTGTCAACTTGGACCAACCGGAAGGGTAGTCCATTACAATTTGTGGGTAAAAATGGGTTAAAAGCCAAAAAGTTACCCAAGGGAAGATAAAGAGAGTAAAGAAGCTATGCACCCTTCATGTTCTCAGTGGTGGGTTTTGGGGGTGTCAGCCAGGACCTAAAGATGGTTAAATTAAAATTTTTGGGTAGAAATGGGTAAATAGCCAAAGAGTTACCTAAGGGAAAGAGGTTACAGAAGCCACATGTCCACCTTTTCTGTTCTCTGTGGAAAGTTGTAGTGTCAACCTGGACCAGTAGATGGTCCTGTTACAATTTGTGGGTAAAAATGGGTAAAAAACCAAAGAGTTGCCCAAGGGAAGAGAAAGAGGGCAAAGAAGCCACATGTCCACCTCTATGGTGTCAACCAGGACCAGAAGGTTGTTCCATTACACGTTTTGGACCCAAGTCTGGCTACAAGGCAACCGTGTTGACCACAGGGGTACCATGGTGTTTTAGGTATAGAATACTGAAGAAAAGTCCATCTCTTGATCATTATTAAAGCAATTCCCTATACATGTTACCCCCAAAGTGTCTCAGCACCTACATCCCGGCGTGTGGTTACCTAGACTTATAGGGAGCATATATTCTACCTTCAGCTGTGAGTAGAGGTGATAACTTTCATGTTGTGTTTCTGTGTTGTAAGTGTGTGTTTGTCTTTCATTCCTACCCCACAACCCTCATTCCTGCCCTTCCCCCAAACCTCTCCGTCCCACCTTCACCCCACAGAAGGGTTTTCCAGCGAAGGCGAACTCCTGGAGATCACCGAAATCAACCGGCAGCAAGCGGGAGAGTACGAGTGCATCACGTCCAATGGAGTGTCCATGCCCGACAGCAAGAAAGTCATTATCACAGTCAACTGTGAGTGCTGCATAAAGGGTGGTAACAATTGTCTACTTAGGAGGAGGCCACCCCCAATTATCTATGCCCCCACCCCCCCAATAATCATGGCCCTTAGTAGAGTTTACAAAAATTGTCTTCCCTATTTATGTTGTAAAACACTGGTGCATTGTTTTTTTTGGGTGGAAACCGGGTGGCGCCATCTTAGAGCTTCTCCAATTTTTTCAAACACCCCCTTGGTCCTTGAGAGAACCACGTAACCACTTAAAGGGGTACTCCACCCCTAGACATCTTATCCCCTATCCAAAGGATAGGGGGATAAGATGTCTGATCGCGATGTCTGATTCTACCATGCGGCACCCACCTGTAACGGCTTCCGGAACCGCTGGAGGCCCACAGGCTAATACCATTCCGCCCCCGTGTGACGTCACACCCACCCCCTCAATGCAAGTCTATGGGAGGGGGCGTGAAAGCTGCCACGCCCCCTCCCATAGACTTGCATTGAGGGGGCGGGGTGTGACGTTGCACGGGGGCGGAGTCGTGACGTCACAATCTTTCGTCCCCGTGGTTGGGATGGTATTAGCCTGAGGGCCTTCAGCGGTTTCGGAAGCCGTTACAGGTGGGTGCCGCATGGTAAAATGCGGGGTTCCCCAGCGGCGGGACTCCCGCGATCAGACATCTTATCCCCTATCCTTTCGATAGGGGATAAGATGTCTAGGGGTGGCGTACCCCTTTAAAGAACTCTTTTATTTAGTGCCCAAATAATACCCTTTTAAAAAAGCTCAAATAAGACTGCCTCAAAGAGCTTAAATAATACTGCCATACAGTATGGCTCCGCCCACTGGGACAAACAAAATGGTGGCAGTGCCCGGATCAACCATGCAATGCACTGTGCAAAAAGAAAAAGAAAAACTGCTGTATTGCGCTTGGTTGCTATGGCAGATATCACCATTTTTGTCTGTGCACCCATTTTGATAAATATTTACCCCCTGGGTCATATAATAGGTCGTACAGCAGCGAAATATTTCCGCTAAAAGCGCATTTTTGCTTTTAAGGCCAAATACCCGTCGCAGTGCCAGCGGGGACTATAACAGATGTATTATTTATAGAAAGAGGGTCCATATTATGAGCCTGAAATCATAAAACGGAACGTAATGCTAAGGAAATGGCAGACATAAAAAACATAAAACGCCGTTTTACAATAACCGGGTGAAGCAGCCGCAAGCCCACAGCCATATATGTCAGGAGGAAAGAGCAAAGACGCGGCGTACGGCAGCCATAGATAGCGGGCGGAATGGTCTTATGCGTAGATCTGTCTCTATCACGCGACAGAAAGCAGCAGTCGCCTGCAATCCCGGCGCTGAAAAACTTCAGAGCGCTCTGCGGCGTTCCGCTCCCGTGGGAAACCTATTAAGGGCATTAAGGAAAATAAAAGTCGTAGTTACAATGTAAATATAATATTTTAACTTCAGAGGCGGAAAAAAAAAAAAAGGATTCGCGTTGCAGGATCTAGCGAAAATGTTCAACCTGAAATCAATAATTCAACCAAACGTTAGAAAAAGAAAAATCGCTGCACTTGTAGCCGCCACGATAAAATGTTCATCTATATGTGAACATAATAGTTACAGAGCGCTTCCCCTTTAAAATTAAAATAAATAAAATTCTCAGCAGTTTTCCAACCACAGTGCCTCCAGCTGTTGTAAAACTACACTGCTCAAAAAAACACTTAAAGGGGTACTCCACTGGAAAACATTTTATTTTTATTTTAATTTTTTTGGGAAAATTAAGCATATTTGTAAATTACTTCTATTGAAAAATCTTAACCTTTCCAGTACTTATCAGCTGCTGAATACTACAGAGGAAATTATTTTCTTTTTGAATGTCCTTTCTGTCTGACCACAGTGCTCTCTGCTGACACCTCTGTCCATTTTAGGAACTGTCCAGAATAGGAACAAATCCCCATAGCAAACCTATCCTACAGTTCCTAAAATGGACAGAGGTGTCAGCAGAGAGCACTGTGGTCAGACAGAAAAGAGATTCAAAAATAAAAGAACTTGCTGTGGGGCATACAGCAGATGATAAGTACTGGAAGGATTAAGATTTTTAAATAGAAGTAATTTACGATTCTATTTAACTTTCTGGCACCAGTTGATTTAAAAAAAAAAATTGTTTTCCACCGGAGTACCCCTTTAAGAGATATAGCTAAAATCATCTTTTAAAAAAAAAAAAAAAAACTCCTAAAAGAAAACATAATTGTATATATTTTTATTTTATTTTT
The DNA here is from genome assembly GCF_029499605.1 of Hyla sarda. Lineage (NCBI taxonomy): Eukaryota > Metazoa > Chordata > Amphibia > Anura > Hylidae > Hyla > Hyla sarda. Next base: position 10,376,842 of record NC_079198.1, on the reverse strand, counting down.
ACAGAGTAGCCTATGAAATCAGTCTCATGCCTATTTCTTACATATAGAGTTTACTATTAAATATAGCTTCACCCTAAAAAAAAAAAATGTCCTTATTCCATAGGGGAAAATAAATACAAAGCAAAAATACAAATTACAAATTTTTTTTTTTTTTTTTAAGTGTACAAAATTATTATTTTTATTCACCACAAAGTTTATGTAACATTTTTTTTCCCTCAGACCCTCCATTCATCACTGATGTGAAGAACGCTCAGTCGGCCACCGGGAAGCCGGCCGTGCTTCGCTGTCAAGCCTTAGCCGAGCCCCCAGCAGAGTTTGAATGGTATAAGGATGACAAACGGTGAGTACAAGAGATGACAGACATTTTTTTTTTTTTTAAAACCCTATTACAAACCAATACTGTCGAATGAATGTTTCAAAAACACTAGTAGACCTGCCCTTTAAAGGGGCATTTCGGCTTCATACATCTTATCCCCCTATCCAAAGGTTAGGGGATAAGATGTATGATCGCAGGGGTTTCACCGTTGGGGACCCCTGCGATCTCGGTGCAGCCCCCGGCATTTTGTGCCGGGTGCTGACTCCGAAAAAAGGATGTGACGTCACAGCCTTGCCCCCTAGTGACGCCACACCTCCTCCATTCATGTCTATGGGAGGGGGCGTGACGGTCGTCACGCCCCCTCCCATAGACATGAATGGAGGGGGCGTGGCGTGACATCACTAGGGGGCACGGCCACGAAGTCACATCCCGTCTCGAAGGCAGCACCCGGCACAGAATGCCGGGGGCTGCACCGAGATCGCAGGGGTCCCCAACGGTGAAACCCCTGCGATCATACATCTTATGCCTTATCCTTTGGATAGGGGATAAGATGTATAAAGCCAGAATACCCCTTTAAGAACAATTATGCGTCCTTGGCTTGTCCCAGAGCTGAAATCAAAATTGACTTGTTGCTGGAGGTGCCCAATAAGTGTGGTAGGTCTTTGCAAGTTCAGGAAACTGAGTTAATGCGCTCATTGCCCATAGGTACTTCCATGGCTTTATCTATGGTATGTGGGCCCTTACACGTGTCCAATAGGAACCTCAAAATATAACTGGCGAAGCTCTTCCACATATAGGCCCCTATATATGAAGATATGTATTTTACTCTCCCAAGCATAGGCTTACAACTTAGCTCCAAGAGTCCAGCAGTCTCTTTATTGATCAGACCCCAGACCAGGCTCCTAAATTTTCAGAACCCAGAATAAACCCCTAGATAAATAAACCCTAAACCAGACCCCTAATTTATCAGAACCCAGAATAGACCCTCTAGGCAAACCCCTGAATTGCTACACTCATAGGAGGAGATTTATCAAAACCTGTCTAAAGCAAAAGTTGCTGAGGGGCCCATAGCAACCAATCAGATCGCTTCTTTCATTTCTGAAAAGGCCTCTGAAAAATGAAAGAAGCGATCTGATTGGTTGCTATGGGCAAATCAGCAGCTCTTCCTTTGGACAAGTTTTGATAAATGTACCCCATAGAGAATAGACACATGTATTGCCAGACCCTAGACCAGACCCCTATATTATTAAACCCTAGACCAGACCCCTGCATTATTAGACCATAGACCAGGATTTTTCATACCCCAGACCAGACTCCTAAATTATCAGACTCCAGACTGCTAAATGATGAGATTCCAGACCAGACTCCTGAATTATCAGACCCTATACCAGACTCCTAAATTAGCGAACCCAGTACAGACCCCCTAGATAATCAGTCCCCTAGGTTGTCATATGCGGGACCTCTAAATTGCTATACCACAGACCAGACTCCTAAGCTACTAGACTCCCCTATAGATTACTAAATAATCAGACCCCAAAACACTTACCTTAGTAAGACCCCTGGACGTTGGACCAGAATAAACCCCTAAATTATCAGTCCCTAGACCAGACCCCTAAATTATCAGCTTTAGTTATCAAAACAGAGAATAGACCCATAGATTGCCAGACACTAGACCAGACCTCTTAATTATTAGACCCCAGATCAGACCATTAAATTATCAGACCTCTAAATTATCAGACTCCAGACCAGACTCCTAAATCATCAGACTTCACACAAGACTCCCAAATTATCTGACCCCAGACCAGACTCCTAAATTTTAGACCCCAGACCAGACTACAAAATTATCAGACCCCAAACCAGACCCCTAAATTATCAGACTCCAGTCCAGACACCTAAATTACCAGACTCCTACATATCAGACCCCACACCAGACTCCAAAATTTTAGATACCAGATCAGACCCCTTAATTATCAGACTCTAGGACAGACCCCCTTAGATAATCAGTTTCCTAGGCTGTCAGACGCCAGACCTCTAAATTTCTACACCGCAGACCAGACTCCTAAATGATCATTCTCCAGTACAGACACCTAAATTTTCAGACCCCCAGATAAGATTCCTAATTTAACCAACCCTATGATGAACCCCTACACTATCAGACACCACAATCCTCAATTATCAGACCGCAGGCCAGAAACTTCCAATATAAGACTCCAGATAAGACCTCTTTATTGTCAATCCCCTGCCCAGACCCCTAAATTATTATACTGATGTTACTCCATGAATGATCAAGAGGTGCATCCGGTACCACTAAAAGTCAATGTCTGACCCATGTGGCTGGGGATTCAAATTTTTCCGCCTCTCGCTGCCAGCGCCCTAAGGAAGCCGCTTTGGTTGCCTTAGGCTAGCGCCGGGCCGGCACCCATTCTTACATCTCCAGCTTCTCTTTTTTATCTTCACTCTCCATCCTATAAGTTCTGCATGAAACGCTGATCTGATTATACTGAGATGGTGACGGCAGCGGCTCCAATGACATTTTCTTCTCTTTCATCTGATCATCTGACTGCCCCCGGCCTCATCCTCCACAGACTGGCTGCAGAAATAGAAGGTGTGAAGATCCAGAACGAGAGGACTTGGTCCGTGCTTCTGTTTTCAAATGTCACCTCAAGGCATTATGGGAATTACACATGCCTGGCATCCAATAAACTCGGCTCATATAATTCCAGCGTGCGACTACTCAGTAAGTAGAGTCATGCTATTTTTGCTTTTTATGATACTTTTGCATGCCAACCAGAGGAAACATTCGTAGCCAAGTCACAATTCAGAGGAAACAACCTGAGGCTCCGAGATTAGTGAAGCGCCGGGTCGGAGTCCACGTCTCCGAATGGTGTCTATGCCTCTCGGCCTGTAGTGAGAAACCGTGTTATTGTATCATTTCCAGGGTTGAGTAAAAATAGTCTTTTTTGTAGTGAATGTTGTAGGAGTGGAGGTGGGAGCATGAATTCCTCAGGATATCCCATCACCCAAACAATACATACCCAACTTTCTTCATTGGTTCTATGGTGGTCTTTAGTTTGAGGTGTCACCAAAAGTGTTCGAGTCTTCCATGGAAGTTAAAGGGGTACCCTACCCCTAGATGTCTGATAGCGGGGGTCTGGCCACTGGCATCCCCCACTTTTTCCAGGCAGACACCCTGGCGTTCTGAACATACATGGGTGTATGCCGGACCCCCTGTGATCGCACATCTTTTCCCCTATCCTTTGGATAGGCTGCAGCACCCCAGACATCTGGTGCACGGAACCAACTTCGCTCCGTGCCGGATGACTGGCGATGCGGGGGCGGATGCTCTTGATGTCACAGTCACGTCCTGCTCGTGACGTCATGGCCATGCCACCTCAATGCACGTCTATGGGAGGGGGCGTGACTGCTGTCACGCCCCCTCCCATAGACTTGCATTGAGGGGGCGTGGCCGTGACGTCATGAGCCTCCGGCGCTGCACCCAACACTCTAAACAAACGCCGGATGCAGCAGGGAGATTGTGGGAGTCCCCAGCGGCGGGACCTCCGTGCTCAGACATCTTATCCCCTATCCTTTGGATAGGGGATAAGATGTCTAGGGGCGGAGTACCCATTTAAAAATGCAGACTGGGACCCTGAGGTGACCACAATCCATGTATCATTGGTATTTGGTCAAAAGGTAAAAAGGTTTATAGGATTGACCAAAAAGTAAGGGGTCTGTAAGGAGAGCAACCCATTTGGGAGCCATTACAGTGCCTATAGATGTATGTACCTGGTTTTATTTACCCTGTAAGGCCTATTACAGTGCCCATACAGGTTGTCACCCATTCTGTATACCCTGTAAGGCCTATTACATTGCCCATAGGAGTTGTCACCTGGCTCCATAGACCCTGTAAGGCCTATTACAGTGCCCATAGGAGTTGTCACCTGGCTCCATAGACCCTGTAAGGCCTATTACAGTGTCAATAGTAGTTCTCCCTTGTTCTATAGCGGACCCTGTAACAGGGCACTAGACAGATAAGACAAATGAAGCCCCTCAAAAATACACATAATAAACAAAATAAGTATTCAGACCCTTTGCTATGACACTTGATTTTTAGCTCTGGCTCCTCCCATTCCTCTTGATCATCTCTGAGATGTTTTTCCACCTTGGTTGGAGTCACCTGTGGTAAATCCAGCTGACTGTGAATATCAGAGCATAAACCAAGCCATGAGGGGGAAAGAACTGCATGTAGAGCTCAGAGACTGGATTGTGTGGAGGCACAGATCTGGAGAAGGGAACAAAAATGTCTGCTGCACTAAAAGTCCCCAAGAGCTCAGTGGCCTCAATAATTCTTACCTGACAGAAGTTCGGAACAACCAGGACTATCCCTACAGATGCCACCCCAGCAAACTAAGTAACCGAGGAAAAAGAGACTTGGTAAGAGAAATGACAAAGAACCCAATGGTATGGTAGGTATGTGCTTTTAGCAGTCAGTTGCCCACAGTAGGTGTGACTCAGTTGGTAAGTAATCCCCAGTAGGTAGATAAGTAGGCAGGACTAGGGAATTGCCATGTACTTGTTTGAGCTTGCCTGCTTTCACCTACACCTCCAAGCACTCTAGGAACTCTAAGCACTCTAGAGCAGTGTTTCCCAACCAGTGTGCCTCCAGCTGTTGCAAAACCACAACTTCCAGCTTGCCTGGACAGCGGCTTTTGCAACATCTGGAGGCACGCTGGTTGGGAAACCCTGCTGTAGACACATACTTTACTGTCCAGCAAACCCTATGAGACTAAAGTTAGTCGTATCAGCTGTGCTGGGCCACCACCATACTATCCCCCTAGTGTCCATGGGCCCTGTAGCATCTATTGCACTAGTTAAAGGGGTATTCCAGGATTTTTTTTCATTTGACTATGCTACAGGGGCTGTAAAGTTCGTGTAGTTCATAATATAGTGTCTGTACCGGTGTGTGACAATTTTCTCACAATTCTGTGATTTTCACCCTAATATCTATTTTTTAACAGCCTACAAAATGACTGTTGTCTCAGATTTTTCCCAGGTTGCGATGCAGCCGAGACCTGACATCACTAGTCAGCTGATGACAGGGAGCCTGTCTACTCCAATGGGTGGAGCGATCACTTGGAGGGAGAGAGATCAATCTGCAACTAATGCAACAGCTGTAGGCACCCTGATTGAAAACCACAGGTCTTTTCACTGCAGCTAATTTATGTTTTAATGGGTGGGGGGGCTTGATGTGTGGGAGGGAAAAAAATGGAATTATGGGATTTGTAGTCAAAATAAGAAAAGTCAAACAGGAAATACCAGTTCACAAAAAGCTAGCCACAGTGTTATGGTAATCTCACAACATAGCCATTTAGCCCCAAGACAAGCGCAGATCCTTCCTAAGCATGTCCATTACTGTCTGCCAGGTACATACTAAAATCACCTTATGGTGGAGGACCCCTTTAAATATACAGAACATTATTACTCAATATACAGAACAGTATTACTAGTCTATAACATAGAAAATAATAGTGTGTGAAGCATCTGCTCGAATTTCTTTTTCCATTCTCAGCATTTTGCGCAGTCTCCACAGATTGCTGGGTAGTTTTCAAGACTGTTCATATTTTTGCATTCCCATGACTCCCCCCCCCCCCCCCCCCCCCAGATGCTGATCTATATCCACCAGCGAGGATTGTATTCTTCCCAGCTCCCCGCACCGCTCCCCGCCGTACGGGCCTTCCAATGCGCTGAACTTTCATTCTCATTCTGAGCGCAGATCTCAGAATTCCCATCAGATTGTAATTTTTATTTATTTCTGTGTATGAAGATTTGTTGCATCAGTTTCGGAAAAAACAATACTCACTGATAGAACCTGAGCGGAACCCGGCGCTCCATGAATGCCAATGACGCCATTTCCATTCCGTTAAAGTCGATGAGGGAAATTATTTCTGGAAAGAGGGTAAATCCGGTTCACAAGTGAGCGATGGATGGAATATCAGACTTTACAGATTACTGGACTGACTGCAGTGAATAATTCCCTATAATCCGGTGTCCATGGTTCCGTTCTGGATTAGCCCAGCTGGCTGCGCAGAATCCTACCAGCACCTAAGTGATGCCACCAGGGGCACGGGCCGCAGCATTGTAGTATTCCTGCCATAGTGTTCAATATTATTACAGGTCAGTATCAACCAGGACAGGAAATTCCACTGGGCACATCTAACAATCTCATTGTCTATTTATCTGTCTACTAGCTGAGTACCCGGCGTTGCCCGGTTTTTCCTACCTAATCCTTGTAGTGGAGGAAAAGCAACATAGGAGGTAGTACTTGTCCTCATATTCCTTCCTCATGTCCTGACCCCAAGTCCCCTCCTCATATCCCGTCCTAAAATCCCAACCTCATATCCCAACCTCATATCCCATCCCTATATCTCCTCCCCATATCCTGTTCCCATATCCCGACCTCATATCCCGACCTCATATCCTGTCCTCACATTCTGTCTTCATAACCCGACTCTATATCCTGACCTCCTATCCTGCCCTCATGTCCGGTCCTCATTTCCTGACCTGATATCCCGTCCTCACATCCTGACCTCATATCCCATCCTCATATCCCGACCTCATATCGCATCCTCATATCCTGACCTCATATCCTGACCTCATATCCTGACCTCATATCCCGTCCTCATATCCCGACCTTATATCCGTTGGCTGTCTGAGCATGCTGGGTGTTGCAGTTTTGCAACAGCTGGAGGCGCTCTGGTTGGAAAACACTGGTATAGTATATGGTGCAACATTCCAGGAGTTGGAGGATTGGTTGGATAAATACCAGCCATTGCATTTAATAGAAAAATACCGGCAGGGTGGCCAAAATACTGGCCTTGCAGGTAAAATACCGGCCAGGTGGCAACCCTACATGATGGTCCTGGGTGTCCTACCCCATTCTTCTGCTTTGCGTGGCCCCAAATATCTCTTTTGGAGCTGGGATCTTTTATGCCCTCTGGTGTCTACAATAAAAATTATGACAAGTGACGTCCCCAAACTTTCTTCCGCGGGAATATGCCGCACCCCAGGCCTCCGCAGCGCCGCTTAACCCTGCTTGTCAGAAAATTGCCAACCTCCAGGCGCCGGCTTCTCCCAGACCAGCGCTCGGTGGAATATTCTTTCCATCCAATCATCATTTATGAGCCGTCCTATTCCATTCCCTATAAAATGTGAGAAACTCTCCTTGTGTGATTACTCAGTGAGCAGAATTTGTGGCAGTAATAACATCTCCTTTGCCATTCATTAGAACTGCTAATAGCCTTCTCCGCGCAGCCTGGGCCTGTGCCCGCGGGATACCAGCCTCTGTGTTTGTGTCGTATTTATTACATTGTAACTTCCTACTGTCACGGAGAATTACAGCGCGATATGGAATGTGTGCAGAATATCCGCAGCACATGAGCTTCCGATCTATGGGGCTCAGATACCCCCCACCGGGGACAATCATCTGGGCTGATCAGACGCACATCACCCTATGATTATAGGAACCCCGCGGGGACGGCTGCATTTATACACATGTACATGATGGTTTCCTTTAATCCAACATCAATAGTGTCATCTAGGAATCAGATTATCAAATGATCTGGATTAATAAAGTCTATAATATTCACAGAAGAGAAGCTTCAGGAAGATGTCACCTCTGGTATTTTAGTCAGGAATTTCCCAAATGGTTTTCTCCTTCAACCTGCTGTTCCTCGGATAAAGAGAGATAGATAGATATGATATGAGATAGATAGATAGAAAGATATGAGATAGATAGATAGATATGACATAGATAGATAGATAGATAGATAGATAGATAGATATGACATAGATAGATAGATAGATAGATATGAGATAGATAGATAATTAGATATGAGATAGATATGAGATAGATATGAGATAGATAGAAATTAGATAGATATGAGATAGATAGATAGATAGATATGAGATAGATAGATATGAGATAGATCGAGAGATAGATAGATAGATAAAAAGCAGCATGACAAATTGCAGAGTTGAAATGGGTGCAAACCAGTGGATAGCCCTGTGGAGTAGATATCCAGAGTGAAAAATCTGCAGCCCCATAAATTGATAAGAGATATGTAGTGTTTATCCCATCTATTCCATCTTACATCAGCAACGATTTAGCTGCCCAATTGTGGCCTCATTCAAGTGAACGAACAATAAATGGTATATATATATATATATATATATATATATATATACACACACACAGCAGGAAGTGATTACATCAATTAAAATAAATTGATACAAATTACATAAATACAGTGTGTAAAAATAGGGAATGTATAGAAGAACACATCCAACGCAGTGAGATGATGCAGATAATAAATATCATAAATTACAGTATATCGCAGAAATAATCAAGTGTCTGGTGCAGGTTTATATGATTAAAACTTACATCAGAGGGCGGGGCTAAGGACACGGACCATCCTACAGAAATAAACAGGCGCCAGCCAGTGCCATTACAGTGCTCATGGGGCCGGTGCACATACAGTAGATAGATATGAGATAGATTGATTGATAGATAGATAGATATGAGCTAGATAGATAGATAGATATGAGATAGATAGATAGATAGAACTCCCAATTGAAGCAGCACCTCCAGATAACTGCTTTGAGTGGGTGCCAGCCCTTAAACCTCGGTGCTCTGGTCCCTTTTTCAATATAGATAAACGTAGGCAGCACACCAGGATTCGTGCCAAATTAAAGTGCTTTTATTCCAAGGAACAAGACAACGTTTCGGCGATCTCACACCGCCATTTTCAAGTGGTTTACAAGTGATATATGCGGGGCTTAAATACACTCCCCGTTCTGTGACATCACAATCATTAACATATCACATGACATTTTGACATGTAAATAAAGTGCAAAATTTCTCATATAATAAGTAATTATACAATCAATGCAGTGCATTATACATCATATACAGTGGTAAACATAAATTATATGTCCGATCTCTAATATTCATAAGAGATAAAACATATGTGCTAACTGTGTTAGTGTCAAAAGTGACGTAATGTGAAAATTAAAAGCATTACCGGGTCAAGCAGTCCCGTCTCCACGCTGACCTCCTAACAAGCGCGCCATATACCGCAAGCCCGAGTCTCACATGGGACGCCGGGACTTACTGCCAGTTTCCCCGGAGTTCCACCAATCACAGTGACGGCGTCCCGTAGTTATGGAAACCACCTAGACTGTCAGTCCGGTGGTGACGTATGCAACGCGGCCAAGATCCGTGGCACCCAGCGCATGCTCAGTATCAAATAGTAATTCAAAGCGCCATCTTTAATAGGGGTAAGTATTAACTACATTTAATTATAGAGTACTGGCGAAGTATGTTACTGTAGATATGTAATCCTCCATAGTATCACCCTGCAAACATATCACATTCACGGGGCTTAAACACTGAACTCTGTTATTTAGAGTCAGTCCTGGGTGCGTCTCCTAGAATCCATAGGACCCCAGAGCACGCGTATCCCTCTCAGATTACGTGAATCCTCACCTTCTGTTGGCCGGGATTATGCACCAGGCTGCTTTTTATGTACAGAGGTGTCAAACAGCTACCCTCCAAAAATTATAAGTAAATACCCCTTTATGATTGGGACGCCGTCACTATATTGATAAAGAAATGAAAAAAACATTTTTCTAAAAACAGATAAAAATAAAATTTGCGGTTCTTGGCTGTGTTCATCTTTTCTGTCTTCCAACGGCTGCTTGACCGGAATGTAACATCTTAGTTAATCTGCAATATAAAAGAAAATAGTTTTAATATCACTAATAAATCATAATACCACTGTTCACAAATCTCCACTGAGACCACAACCATAGTTACATCATTATTTTGGGGGTAACCACAAACTCCACGTTAAGACCATTTGGTTTCAGAGAGTTGAGGTCATAGATCCATCTCAACTCTTTTTTTTGTAATGTGGAGACCCTATCCCCACCTCTTTTCAGTGGCGGAATATGGTCTACCCCCATGCATTTTAGATCATGTTCCCGATGACCAGCCTCCAGAAAATGCTTGGAGAACGGTAAATCGGTTCTGTTTTTACTTATAGAGTATCTACGTTGGCCAAGCCTAACTTTAAACTCACATTTCGTTTCGCCAATGTAAATGAGTTTGCAAGGACACCATAAGATGTAGACTACATATTCGCTTTCGCAGTTCAAATAGTATTTTATTGGGTATGTTTTCCCTGTTTGGGGGTGCGTGAATGCATTCCCCTTCTGGAGATACTTACAATTCACGCACCTCCTACAAGGAAAGCACCCCTTAACACCCACAGATGCATATTTTTGTGTCTGTACCTGTTTTGACACGTCTGCTCTCACAAGTTCATCTTTCAAATTCCAGGATCTACGATAGGACATTAATGGAAATTCCTTAAACTCTGTAATATTGGGATAACTCTGGCTAATCAGGTGCCAATGTTTTTTCACTTTTTGTGCAATTTTTCCTGACGCTTCATTATATGTTGTAATGAATGGAATACGTGTCGATTGGTCTCTTCTAAACCTGTGCCTTCTCTGTCTGTTTTGTTCTTCATATAGTCGCTGTTTTTGTCTCTCAATAAGTGAAGGTAGATAACCTCTCGCTACAAACTGTGCTCTCATCTTACTAATTTCCCGATTTAACTTCTCGTCATTGACTTGCACGTAGGAATTGGCTGTAAGGTAAGGTTTCGACCATTGGTCTGGGGTGACAGGAATTGAACTTGAGTAAGGTGTTGCAATCGGTCGGCTTACTGTATAAATCGGTTGATAATCTCTGTCCAATAATGGATACCTCAGTATCCAGAAATTGTACCTTGTCATGTGAGTAGGTAAGAGTGAACTGTAAGTCCTTATCCACATTGTTTAAGTATGTTTGAAAATCCTCTAGTTCCTCCCCTGTGCCTCTCCAGATTAAAAAAAAATATCATCTATGTAGCGCCACCACCCCAGGATATTCCTGGAGTGGTGGGCCACATAGACATAACTTTCCTCAAAATCCCTCATCACTATGTTCGCATACGTGGGCGCCATGTTGCTGCCCATGGCGGTCCCACGTAGTTGAACATAGTGCTTCTCATCAAAGAAAAAATAGTTGTTCTGTAACACAAACAGCAAAAGCTCCAAAATGAATTCTCTCTGCTCTGTATCAAATTGTGCCTCTATTAGGACCCTATCGAAGGCTCTAGCACCTCTATCGTGCTGAATGGATGTATATAAACTTACTATGTCAAAACTGGAAATAATTTCATTGGAGGGTAACTCTATCTGTGAGATTTTAGCTAGAAAATCTCTAGTATCCCGTAGGTAGGATTGTGCATCTATTGCGAACTGTTGCAAGATTTTATCCCAAAAAATGGATACATTTTTGGTAATGGACCCCCTGCCGGAGACTATGGGCCTACCAGGTGGATCCTGCAAGCCCTTATGAATTTTCGGCAGCAGGTACAGTAAAGGAGTGATAGGGTGATCCACAATTAAGTATTCACTTAATTTTTTATCAATTAACCCACATTCCAACGCTTTATTCACAATTCCCTGTAATTTATCTGACATCTCCTTTTTGGGATCTTTAGACAATATTGTATATACCTGAGGGTCTCCTAGCTGTCGATAGGCCTCTTTCAAATATGTGCTCCGGTCCATGATCACAACCCCGCCGCCCTTATCCGCCGGCTTGATGACGAGGTTGTGATCATGGACCAGTTCCTGTAAAGCAAGTAATTTACTGTGTGTTAGATTAGGGTGTTTCAATTTTATCTGCTGTTTTTTAATGGAGATAAATTCTCTCCTAAGGCACTCTAGGAATGTAGTAACTGCAGGGGAATCTACAACAGGTTGAAAATTACTTGGAATGTGTACATCAAGTTTTTTAAACACAAAATCAGCATTTTCTTCATTTGTCATAGGAACAACCATATCAGATTTATGTTGGCTAAACCATATTCTCAATTTTATTCTCCGTCCAAACTGAATGAGATCTAGTTCCAATTGGAACCAGTCATTCAGTCTGCTGGGACAAAAATGAAGTCCTTTGGATAACAACATTAATTGCTCATTAGTTAAATTATGGGAATAAATATTTACCACAGTTCGCTTGTCCATTGCCTCTATTTCTTCTTTTGTGCAGTCGTCTGTCCCTGATTTCGTGTGCTCCTCTGTGGCTTTCTTACGGGTCCTGAAATGCTTGCAGCCTCCCCTTCTCCATCTACTGGAGAGGCTGCGGCCTCTAAAAAATGCTGGTTGCCAGTTGGTTGATCCTTTGTGTTGATGGTAGGCTTCCTGGTATGTTCACTCTCTCCCTCTTTATTCACCGTATATGTTCCTTTTTTCTGATATCTTTTGGTGTTTGACACAATATTCTCCCAGGTGTAGACTCCCTGAACCATTTCCTCCATTTCGTCTCCTCAATGGTTTTTCGCTGTTTACTTAGAAAGTCCCCCTGCTTCTCCAGGAATGTATTCAAATCCTCCACTTCAAGTGTATTTTTTAGGGTGTTTTCCAGATCCACTACTTTGGACTGTGTTAGCGCTAAGTCTCTCTGTAGAAATGCGATATTAAGTAATATGAGGTCCATTGAATATTTGTTTGATATGGCTTCATATCTTGATCTGTATTCAAGGTCATTAACAAAAGAGTTGTTGCGTGGTTGTATGCGCCTACCTCTTGGTATCTTACGTGTCCTGTAATACTCAGACATAGTTGTAACATGCAGTTCAAGTCCCAATGATCTTTTGGTTTCTGTTTCAAACATCCTGCGTAGGTCCAAGTTGGATGGATTGTGGGGAAATGATGTATCCTTTGTTGCGTTTCACAGTATCCGATCTGCGTCAACTGTGGTATATGAGAAAACATCTGTGGAATAGGGGTGAGTAGCCATACCGGTATGGTTGCTATTAGTGATGTCCATAGGTAAGTCCTATAATTGTAGGGAGTGCTCGCTTGTCCACCTCAATGTAGAAATTCCAATTGAAGCAGCACCTCCAGATAACTGCTTTGAGTGGGTGCCAGCCCTTAAACCTTGGTGCTCTGGTCCCTTTTTCAATAAAGATAAATGTAGGCAGCACACCAGGATTCGTGCCAAATTAAAGTGCTTTTATTCCAAGGAACAAGACAACGTTTCGGCGATCTCACACCGCCATTTTCAAGTGGTTTACAAGCGATATATTCGGGGCTTAAATACACTCCCCGTTCTGTGACATCACAATCATTAACATATCACATGACATTTTGACATGTAAATAAAGTGCAAAATTTCTCATATAATAAGTAATTATAAAATCAATGCAGTGCATTATACATCATATACAGTGGTAAACATAAATTATATGTCCGATCTCTAATATTCATAAGAGATAAAACATATGTGCTAACTGTGTTAGTGTCAAAAGTGACGTAATGTGAAAATTGAAAGCGTTACCGGGTCAAGCAGTCCCGTCTCCACACTGACCTCCTAACAAGCGCGCCATATACCGCAAGCCCGAGTCTCACATGGGACGCCGGGACTTACTTCCGGTTTCCCCGGAGTTCCACCAATCACAGTGACGGCGTCCCGTAGTTATGGAAACCACCTAGACTGTCAGTCCGGTGGTGACGTATGCAACGCGGCCAAGATCCGTGGCACCCAGCGCATGCTCAGTATCAAATAGTAATTCAAAGCGCCATCTTTAATAGGGGTAAGTATTAACTACATTTAATTATAGAGTACTGGCAAAGTACGTTACTGTAGATATGTAATCTTCCATAGTACTGCACTGCATTGATTGTATAATTACTTATTATATGAGAAATTTTGCACTTTATTTACATGTTATTTACATGTTGATGTCACAGAACGGGGAGTGTATTTAAGCCCCGCATATATCACTTGTAAACCACTTGAAAATGGCGGTGTGAAACGTTGTCTTGTTCCTTGGAATAAAAGCACTTTAATTTGGCACGAATCCTGGTGTGCTGCCTACATTTATCTTTATTGAAAAACGGACCAGAGCACCGAGGTTTAAGGGCTGGCACCCACTCAAAGCAGTTATCTGGAGGTGCTGCTTCAATTGGGATTTCTACATTGAGGTGGACAAGCGAGCACTCCCTTCAATTATAGGACTTACATATGGACATCACTAATAGCAACCATACCGATATGGCTACTCACCCCTATTCCACGGAGGTTTTCTCATATACTACAGTTGACACAGATCGGATACTGGGAAACGCAACAAAGGATACATCATTTCCCCACAATCCATCCAACTTGGACCTACGCAGGATGTTTGAAACAGAAACCAAAAGATCATTGGGACTTGAACTGCATGTTACAACTATGTCTGAGTATTACAGGACATGTAAGATACCAAGAGGTATGCGCATACAACCACGCAACAACTCTTTTGTTAATGACCTTGAATACAGATCAAGATATGAAGCCATATCAAACAAATATTCAATGGACCTCAATATCTTAGCACTAACACAGTCCAAAGTAGTGGATCTGGAAAACACCCTAAAAATACACTTGAAGTGGAGGATTTGAATAAATTCCTGGAGAAGCAGGGGGACTTTCTAAGTAAACAGCGAAAAACCATCGATGAGACAAAACGGAGGAAATAGTTCAGGGATGAGCAGGACTACTCTAACAATAGAGTCTACACCTGGGAGAATATTGAGTCAAACACCAAAAGATATCAGAAAAAAGGAACATATACGGTGAATAAAGAGGGAGAGAGTGAACATACCAGGAAGCCTACCATCAACACAAAGGATCAACCAACTGGCAACCAGCATTTTTTAGAGGCCGCAGCATCTCCAGTAGACGGAGAAGGGGAGGCTGCAAGCATTTCAGGACCCGTAAGAAAGCCACAGAGGAGCACACAAAATCAGGGACAGACGACTGCACAAAAGAAGAAATAGAGGCCATGGACAAGCGAACTGTGGTAAATATTTCTTCCCATAATTTAACTAATGAGCAATGAATGTTGTTATCCAAAGGACTTAATTTTTGTCCGAGCAGACTGAATGACTGGTTCCAATTGGAGAATAAAATTGAGAATATGGTTTAGCCAACATAAATCTGATATGGTTGTTCCTATGACAAATGATGAAAATGCTGATTTTGTGTTTAAAAAACTTGATGTACACATTCCAAGTAATTTTCAACCTGTTGTAGATTCCCCTGCAGTTACTACATTCCTAGAGTGCATTAGAGAGAATTTATCTCCATTAAACAACAGCAGATAAAATTGAAACACCCTAATCTAACACACAGTAAATTATTTGCTTTACAGGAACTGGTCCATGATCACAACCTCGTCATCAAGCCGGCGGATAAGGGCGGCGGGGTTGTGATCATGGACCGGAGCACATATTTGAAAGAGGCCTATCGACACCTAGGAGACCCTCAGGTATATAAAATATTGTCTAAAGATCCCAAAAAGGAAATGTCAGATAAATTACAGGGAATTGTGAATAAAGCGTTGGAATGTGGGTTAATTGATAAAAAATTGAGTGAATACTTAATTGTGGATCACCCTATCACTCCTTTACTGTACCTCCTGCCGAAGATTCATAAGGGCTTGCAGGATCCACCTGGTAGGCCCATAGTCTCCGGCAGGGGGTCCATTACCAACAATGTATCCAATTTTTTGGATAAAATCTTGCGACAGTTCGCAATAGATGCACAATCCTACTTACGGGATACTAGAGATTTTCTAGCTAAAATCTCACAGATAAAGTTACCATCCAATTAAATTATTGCCAGTTTTGACATAGTAAGTTTATATACATCCATTCAGCACGATAGAGGTGCTAGAGCCGTCGATAGGGTCCTAATAGAGGCACAATTTGATGCAGAGCAGAGAGAATTCATTTTGGAGCTTCTGCTGTTTGTGTTACAGAACAACTATTTTTTCTTTGATGAGAAGCGCTATGTTCAACTATGTGGGACCACCATGGGCAGCAACATTGCGCCCACGTATGCGAACATAGTGATGAGGGATTTTGAGGAAAGTTATGTCTATGTGGTCCACCACTCCAGGAATATCCTGGGGTGGTGGCGCTACATAGATGATATTTTTTTTATTCTGGAGAGGCACAGGGGAGGAACTAGAGGATTTTCAAACATACTTACACAATGTGGATAAGGATTTACAGTTCACTCTTACCTACTCACATGACAAGGTACAATTTCTGGATACTGAGGTATCCATTATTGGACAGAGATTATCAACCGACTTATGCAGTAAGCTGACCGATTGCAAAACCTTACTCAAGTTCAATTCCTGTCACCCCAGACCAATGGTCGAAACCTTACCTTACAGCCAATTCCTACGTGCAAGTAGAATTGTTGATGATGACGAGTAGTTAGATCGGGCAATTAGTAAGATGACAGCACAGTTTGTAGCGAGAGGTTATCCACCTTCACTTATTGAGAGACAAAAACAGCGAACGAAGACGTACAGAGAAGGCACAGGTTTAGAAGAGACCAATCGACACGTATTCCATTCATTACAACATATAATGAAGCGTCAGGAAAAATTGCACAAAAAGTGAAAAAACATTGGCACCTGATTAGCCAGAGTTATCCCAATATTACTGAGTTTAAGGAATTTCCATTAATGTCCTATCGTAGATCCAGGAATTTGAAAGATGAACTTGTGAGAGCAGACGTGTCAAAACAGGTACAGACACAAAAATATGCATCTGTGGGTGTTAAGGGGTGCTTTCCTTGTAGGAGGTGCGTGAATTGTAAGTATCTCCAGAAGGGGAATGCATTCACGCACCCCCAAACAGGGAAAACATACCCAATAAAATACTATTTGAACTGCGAAAGCGAATATGTAGTCTACATCTTATGGTGTCCTTGCAAACTCATTTACATTGGTGAAACGAAATGTGAGTTTAAAGTTAGGCTTGGCCAACGTAGATACTCTATACGCAAAAACAGAACCGATCTACCGTTCTCCAAGCATTTTCTGGAGGCTGGTCATCGGGAACATGATCTAAAATGCATGGTGGTAGACCATATTCCGCCACTGAAAAGAGGTGGGGATAGGGTCTCCACATTACAAAAAAGAGAGTTGAGATGGATCTATGACCTCAACTCTCTGAAACCAAATGGTCTTAACGTGGAGTTTGTGGTTACTCCCAAAATAATTATGTAACTATGGTTGTGGTCTCAGTGGAGATTTGTGAACAGTGGTATTATGATTTATTAGTGATATTAAAACTATTTTCTTTTATATTGCAGATTAACTAAGATGTTACATTCATACTGTTTTTAGAAAAATGTTTTTTTTTTCATTTCTTTATCAATATAGTGACGGCGTCCCAATCATAATGGGGTATTTACTTATAATTTTTGTATAGTGTTTTACACTCCCACAGGTACACCCTGGTATGAGTGACCTTTGCATGGAGGGTAGCTGTTTGACACCCTCCAAGGAGGATTCACTTAATCTGAGAGGGATACGCGTGCTCTGGGGTCCTATGGATTCTAGGAGACGCACCCAGGACTGACTCTAAATAACAGAGTGCAGTGTCTAAGCCCCGTGAATGTGATATGTTTGCAGGGTGATACTATGGAAGATTACATATCTACAGTAACCTACTTCGCCAGTACTCTATAATTAAATGTAGTTAATACTTACCCCTATTAAAGACGGCGCTTTGGATTACTATTTGATACTGAGCATGCGCTGGGTGCCACGGAGCTTGGCCGCTTGCATACGTCACCACCGGACTGACAGTCTAGGTGGTTTCCATAACTACGGGACGCCGTCACTGTGATTGGTGGAACTCCGGGGAAACCGGAAGTAAGTCCCGGCGTCCCATGTGAGACTCGGGCTTGCGGTATATGGCGCGCTTTATTAGGAGGTCAGCGTGGAGACGGGACTGCTTGACCCGGTAACGCTTTTCATTTTCACATTACGTCACTTTTGACACTAACACAGTTAGCACATATGTTTTATCTCTTATGAATATTAGAGATCGGACATATCATTTATGTTTACCACTGTATATGATGTATAATGCCCTGCATTGATTGTATAATTACTTATTATATGAGAAATTTTGCACTTTATTTACATGTCAAAATGTCATGTGATATGTTAATGATTGTGATGTCACAGAACGGGGAGTGTATTTAAGCCCCGAATATATCACTTGTAAACCACTTGAAAATGGCGGTGTGAGATCGCCGAAACGTTGTCTTGTTCCCTGGAATAAAAGCACTTTAATTTGGCACGAATCCTGGTGTGCTGCCTACGTTTAGATAGATAGATAGATATGTGGTGCCACGGGGGTGCAAGGAATTCTTGTCAATTCGTGACGCCAGGGCACCGTTAGCCTATACACGGTCCGAGGTGGAGACAGCTTCTCCTTGGCCAGACATGGGGGGTAAGAAACACACCGAGGTTGGGTTACAGATAACTGTCTTTTACTGAGCAGGTATAGATGGTACAACACAGAGAATGGAGTAGAGGAGAAGGGATGCAGTGTAACCCTTGGGAGCCCTGTTGCCTTGCTGGGACTTATTGTGCTTTCACCCACTTGAATTCTATAGACTTGAGACTTGAAGATATCCTACGCTGACTAGGGTTCTGACAAGTTCCAATTACCGACACCGCCAGGGCTTGACTCACCACTGAACAAGGAACTCTTGCAGAATGGCGGGACTGACTCAATTCAGAGAGGCTTCCCTCTTGATTCACCAAACACAACTTCACCGCCTTTCCACACTGCAGCTCAGACTTAACAGGGGCAACTCCTCACCCCTACACTATATACAGGAGAATTTGGGGGTTCCCATTGGGCAGACGGGGTCACCTGGTTACCACCGCATCTCTCTCTTAAAGGTACAGTACATAAATAACATAATGAATGCAACAAATATAATGAATATTATAAAGTGCATGAACATTGTAAACATTTTCACAGTGGGCCGAACACAAGATCAGCAGGCCAAAGGAGATCTGCAGTCCACAGAACAACCTTTGGTGCTGGGACACCACAGATAGATAGATAGATAGATAGATATGAGATAGATATGAGATAGATAGATAGATAGATATGAGATAAATAGATAGATATGAGATAGATAGATAGATAGATATGAGATAGATAGATAGATAGATAGATATGACATAGATATATAGATATGAGATAGATAGATAGATATGAGATAGATAGATATGAGATAGATTTGAGATAGATAGATAGATATGAGATAGATAGATAAATAGATAGATAGATGGATATGAGATAGATAGATAGATAGATAGATAGAAGATAGATAGATAGAAGATAGATAGATAGATAGATATGAGATAGATAGATAGATAGATATGAGATAGATAGATAGATATGAGAAAGATAGATTGATAAAAGATAAGATAGAGAGATTCTATAAATGGCGACACATAATGCCGTGGAGCCATGATATCCTAGCATAAGATCCGCTTCCATGTGCTCCATATGCGTTGGTGACTCCATCATTCGGCACTTATAACACATAAATAATTAATCAGACGTGATACAATCGGGAGACGTGCAGAACATATGGAAAGATGGATGTTCTTGGAAGAATACCAGACGACTCCTCCTGATTCTTACAGGAGAATTTCCTTCCATATGTTTCTATTGATTAGTCTGTTCTTTAAAGCGATTCCCACACGTCGCCTGTGGGCAGCAAACATGAAAAGAACATATCAGACACCAGAACATGGAGCCATTTAGTTTCTCCATATTCTATCTGTTCTGTTGGAACCCCAAATGAACTTTCGTTATCAACAGCACTTATCCCATTGTTCATCCTGAGCCTTCTGGTTAGCGTTGCCCCCTGGCCGGTATTTATCCAACCAATTCTCCAACTCACGGAATGTTCCACCATATACTATACCAGTGTTTCCCATTCAGGGGCGCCTCCAGCTGTTTCAAAACTACAACTCCCAGCATGCCCGGACAGCCAACGGCTGTCCGGGCATGCTGGGAGTTGTAGTTTTGCAACAGCTGGAGGCACCCCTGGTTGGAAAACACTGACCTATACTACATCCTACTATATAGTCAAACATGCTGAGAGTTGTCGTTTTTTCGTTTGGGGCAGCTGCTGAGCCACAGACTGTATCAGGGCATGCTGGGAGTTGTAGTTAGTAACTAACTGCAACTCCCGAATTAGAAAAATCCCAAATTTAAAAAAAAAGCGATCAAAAAAGTCCCATCAAAACAAAAATGGTACTACAGATCGGGGTTAAAAAAATTTAGCCCTCACACAGGCCCATATAAGGAAAAATAAAAAAGTTATAGGGGTTAGAATAGGACAAAATTATCCCCCCGCATATGTGTATCCTGTGATGTCACGCATATATAATTAACTATGCAAATTAGCATGGCCGGTATTTTTTCGCCAGAAAGGTGGCGACCCTACTTCTGCTTCATGAATAGAACTCCAGTATCACAGTGAAGACTGACACAGATAAAAATTAGGGAATTTTACATGGTTTCTACTATTATAATCCATATCACCTTTACATTCGAGCTGATATATAGTCTGTAATATATTATAATTGAACCGCATCTCTCAATACAGTAGAGGGAAGGCCGTATTGGTGGACTTAACTGCGTCAATATGTGGTGAACTGACTTGTATGGATTTCTCTGCAGGCAATGAAATAGCAATTACTCCACTAAATTAACTAATAAATCTGGAGCCCCCCCCCCCCCCCCCCCCCCATCCCCATCCCCAGAGCTGGACCTAGAGGATATCACCACGAAATGCCAAGGCCTAATGATTTACAATGAGCATAAAACTATAACAAAGAGCATCCGTCATCTCACATGCAAGAACATTAGCGTAAATCGATTTTTATCAATGAAAACCTTTAGCCTGTTTCCTGACAATAAAGAGTTAATCATGTATATGGCTCCCGGTCACATGAAGTCAGTGATGTCGAATGTGACCCCCATCCTGTCCCGTATATTATCATTTTAAACCTCTGTTTAAAGGGATTGTCCATTTTCGGTCAAATCTTTCTCTGTCCGGTGGAGCCCCCAAGGCCGGAGACTCGTGCCCCTTATTAAAATTAAGACAACCACTTCTTAAGTTGAGACACTCCCTCCTTAAATTTAGACATCCAGTCTTGAAATAAGACAACACAAGACAATCTATTCTTGAATTAAGACAACCCCTACATAAATTGAAACAACCCCTTTTTTTTTTTAACTTAAAGGAAAACTGTCAGCTTTCTCCCCCAGTTGTACTGGCTGGTAGTGCGGGTCCCGCTGATCAGTTTGATGCTTACCGTGCCCGTCCGCCGCGCCGTTCAGCCGTAATCTTCTATTTTCGGTATATGCTAATGAGGTGCTAACTTGCATCGTCCGGGCTAACTGGCACTCTGACGTCAGTGCCGCCTGCCGCAGCGTCACCCAGCTCATCAATATTCCTCCCCTCCCTCCGCCTCTCCCTCTTCTCCCCGCTCTGTAAGGGGGGGGATATTGATGAGCTGGGCGGCGCTGCGGCCAGCGGCATTGACGTCAGACGCCAGTTAGCCCGGCCGGTGCCAGTTAGCACCTCATTAGCATATACCGAAAATAGAAGATTATGGCCGAATGGCACAGCGGATCTGGGCACGGTAAGCTTAAAACTGATCAGCGTCCCCTGGATTACCAGCCAGTACCGCTGGTTAGTGCGGGGGGAGAAAGCTGACAGTTTTCCTTTTAAAACAACCCCTTCCTAAATCAAGACAACTTCTCAAATTAAGATAACCCCTTCTTAAATTTAGACAGCCCATTCTTAAATGGGCACTGTCAGATACAAAAACTTTTGATATGTTGTAAAGCATGTATAACCAATTGGTTTTGTAATTGCTTTCATTAGAAAAATTTCAGTATTTCATACAGAAAAAGCCAGTCAAACAACTGCCCCCCCTGTCTGCTTGGACACATACTAGTCCTGCTGTGTCCATGAGTCATCACCTATGTCATGGACACACTTCCTTGATTGACAGCTGTGAGCGCAAGGGCTGGAGGAAAAATCCTCCCACTGTCATCTTGTGTCCGGCTACTGTCAGTGAGGACATGCTGGGAGTTGTAGTTTTGCTAATGCTAGGGGAGATGTGAGCAGACAATATACTGAGGGAGGGGGCGGAGACCTGCACAGTGAGGCCACGCCCCTCCCTTTGAGAGGAATTCAGACTAATGAGCTAAATTAAAAGTGTAATAAAAAAAAAAATAAAGGTGCTAGACACATAAAAAATAGATGTACATGGTCAGGATTAGGTACTGAGTGATATATAAAAAAAATTGTTTTTTTTGTTGGATCTGACAAGTTCACTTTAAATAAAAAAAAACTCTTCTTAAATTAGGACAACTCTTTCTTGAAATAAGACATTAAAGGGGTACTCCGCTGCTCAGTGTTCCGAACGCTGGAGCCGACGCCGGGAGCTCGTGATGTCACACCCCACCCCCTCAGTGCAAGTCTATGGGAGCGGGCGAGACAGCCGCTGGGGACCTTTGGATAGGGGATAAGATGTCTAGGGGTGGAGTCTGCTCACATCTCCCCTGGCATTAGCAAAACTACAACTCCCAGCATGTCCTCACTGACAGTAACGGGACACAAGCTGTGGATAGGGGATAAGATGTCTAGGGGTGGAGTACCCCTTTAAGGATGTTGCTTTCCCAGCAGGACTATATAAAACCACAGATAACACATTGCAATATCACTGTGAGTTGTGCCAAATGACAAACACAGCTCTGCTACATCTGACAAACTCAGCTCAGGTACAGCTAACGGGTCTATTGCTGCACTCTAAGCACCGGACCCCAGACCTGACATTTTGTCACTCCCTCCACCTCATTTAAAGTGACCGCTCTCTCCTGAACGCACATTTTGGCAGGCAGATAATAATGGCCTCCAGTCTGCAGAGCGCGGCGTCTGTGCGGAGCTGATAAAGTGTTAATCAGATAATTACTTTAAGACTGAAATTATTCCTCCCCAGTGAAAGTTTATTTGCAGTTTGTTTGTTTACCCGATTAAACTTATCTACAATTATAAGTTCCCGAAGAAAACAGCGGGGGCTCCGAGGGGAGGGCCTGTGGGGACGAAGAAAAGTAACAACAACCTACAGTGTATACTAAGACACAGTGTCTATTATCTATCTCCTATATAACTGCATAACCAGCCACAGCTGCCATTCAGAATTCAAGGAAAGCTGGATGACAGCCTCTGTGGGAGCCATAATGGAGGCCATATTGGTTTACACAGATTGGATAATGCTTTATAAAGTTTCCCAGATGTGATAAAGCCAGAAGAATACCCATAGACTAATGCCAGATCATGTATTACGATCGTGACAACTATATATCCAGGTCTCAATGCTAGTAGCAATCATATCTGGATCTAGCTCTATAGTGTCATTGTTCTAGATCTTGCCGTCCCATACAGTATCTCTAGCAACAGTTCTGGATCTTGTAGTGTCCATACAATAATTCTGCGTCTTGTAGTTCCCACATAACCATTCTGAATCTTGTAGTGTCTGTACAACAGATCTAGACCTTAAAGTATATGACAGTTCTTGATCTTGTAGTGCCCATAAATGGTTCTGGATCCTGTAGTATCCATACAACAGTTCTAGACATTGTAATGCCCATACAACAGTTATACATCTTGTAGAGTCTGTAGAACAGTTCTAGATCATGTAGTGTCTACAACAGTTCTAGATCTTGTAGTGTATGTACAACAGTTCTAGATCTTGTAGTGGCTGTACGACCATTCTAGATCTTGTGGTGTCTGTACAACAGTTCTAGATCTTGTAGGGGCTGTACAACAGTTATAAACCATGTAGTGTCTGAACAACAGTTTTAGACCTTGTAATGTCTGAACAACAGTTCTAGATCATGTAGTGTCTGTACAACAGTTCTAGACCTTGTAGTGTATGTAGAACAGTTCTAGATCTTGTAGTGTCTGAGCAACAGTTCTAGACCTTGTAGTGTCTGAACAACAGTTCTAGATCTTGTAGTGTCTGAACAACAGTTCTAGATCTTGTAGTGCCTATACAGCAGTTCTAGTGTCTGAAGTATTTATACAGCAGTGTTAACTCTTGCATTGCACATACAACTCTTATAGTTCCTGTAGTGTCCAGAATAAAGTTATAGTTCTAGTAGTGCCCATGAAGCAAATATAGCTCATGCAGTGCCCATAGAGAAGTTCTATTTCTGTGCCCATACGATATGACTAGCTCTTGTAGGGTCTAAACAGTATATCTAACTCTTGTAGTTCCCACACAATAGTTCTAGATCTTGTAGTGTCTTTACAACAGTCCTGCATCTTGAAGTGCCGATACAATAATTCTCGATCTTGTAGCATCAGCACAGCAATTCCAGTTCACATGCTGCCTATTTAGCAGTTCTAGATCAACTAATGTCCATACGTCACTTCTAGCTCTTATAACACCCATACAGTATTTCTAGCTTTTTTAGTGTCCATACAGCAATTCTAGATCTTGTTGCACTCATAAAACAGTTCTAGATCATGTGGTGCTCATACAACAGTTCTAGATCCTGTAGTGATCATACAACAGTTCTAGATCATGCAGTGTCCATATAAAGGTTCTAGATCACGTAGTGCACATATAAATGTTCTAGATCATGTGGTGCTCATACAACAGCTCTAGATCTGTAGTGCTCTTACAACGGCTCTAGATCATGTAGTGCTCATACAACATTTCTAGATCCTGAAGTGCTCATACAACAGTTCTAGATCCTGTAGTGCTCATACAAAAGGTCTAGATCCTGTAGTGGTCATACAAAGGTTCTAGATCATGTTGTGCTCATACAACAGTTCTAGATCATATAGCGATCATACAGCAGCTCTAGATCCTGTAGTGCTCATACAGCAGTTCTAGATCCTGTAGTGCTCAAACAGCAGTTCTAGATCGTGTAGTGATCATACAGCAGCTCTAGATCCTGTAGTGCTCATACAGCAGTTCTAGATCCTGTAGTGCTCAAACTGCAGTTCTAGATCCTGTAGTGATCATACAGCAGCTCTAGATCCTGTAGTGCTCATACAGCAGTTCTAGATCCTGTAGTGCTCATACAGCAGTTCTAGATCCTGTAGTGCTCATACAGCAGTTCTAGATCCTGTAGTGCTCATACAGCAGTTCTAAATCCTGTAGTGCTCATACAGCAGTTCTAGATCCTGTAGTGTTCATACATTAGCTCTACATTTTGTGTTGTCTATATTGTCATTCCAGCTCTTTCATTGTCTACAGAAGGGTTCCAGCTCTCTTAGTCCCCATGCCTAGATTTTTTATTAATAATACTACACTTATAGCTCATGCAGTGTCCACATAGTAGTATCCTTTTTTGTGTATCACCCATATATTGCTAACTATTGTAGTATCCACAAAGGATTTATAGCTTTTTGAGTCCACATACAGGATTTCTGTATCTTGCTATATACATACAAAAGCTTTTAAAGTGCTTATATGTAGTTTTAGCTTTTTTTAGCACCCATACCCATCTAGCCCCTTTAGCACGGATACAGCAGTTCTTGTAGTGCCTATACAATATTGTAAACTCTTGTTGTGCCTATCTAATATCTCTAGCACTTCTAGTGCCTACACAGTAGTTCTAATTCATGTAGGGTCCATATAGTAGTTCTAGTTCATGTAGGGTCCATACAGCAGTTCTAGTTCATGTAGGGTCCATACAGTAGTTCTAGTTCATGTAGGGTCCATACAGTAGTTCATGTAGTGTCCATACAGTAGTTCTAGTTCATGTAGGGTCCATACAGCAGTTCTAGTTCATGTAGTGTCCATACAGTAGTTCTAGTTCATGTAGTGTCCATACAGTAGTTCATGTAGTGTCCATACAGTAGTTCTAGTTCATGTAGGGTCCATACAGTAGTTCATGTAGTGTCCATACAGTAGTTCTAGTTCATGTAGGGTCCATACAGCAGTTCTAGTTCATGTAGTGTCCATACAGTAGTTCTAGTTCAGGTAGTGTCTATACAGTAGTTCTAGCTCTTGTAGTGTACATACAGTAGTTCTAGTTCATGTAGGGTCCATACAGCAGTTCTAGTTCATGTAGTGTCCATACAGTAGTTCTAGTTCAGGTAGTGTCTATACAGTAGTTCTAGCTCTTGTAGTGTACATACAGTAGTTCTAGTTCATGTAGGGTCCATACAGCAGTTCTAGTTCAGGTAGTGTCTATACAGTAGTTCTAGCTCTTGTAGTGTACATACAGTAGTTCTAGTTCATGTAGGGTCCATACAGCAGTTCTAGTTCATGTAGTGTCCATACAGTAGTTCTAGTTCATGTAGTGCCCATATAGTAGTTCTAGCTCTTGTAGTGTCCATACAGTAGTTCTAGTTCATGTAGGGTCCATACAGCAGTTCTAGTTCATGTAGTGCCCATACAGTAGTTCTAGCTCTTCTAGTGTCCACACAGTAGTTCTAGCTCTTGTAGTGTCCATACAGTAGTTCTAGTTCATGTAGTGTCCATACAGTAGTTCTAGTTCATGTAGTGTCCATACAGTAGTTCTAGCTCTTCTAGTGTCCATACAGTAGTTCTAGTTCATGTGGGGTCCATACAGTAGTTCATGTAGTGCCCATACAGCAGTTCTAGTTCATGTAGTGCCCATGCAGAAGTTCTAGTTCATGTAGTGTCCATACAGTAGTTCTAGCTCTTGTAGTGCCCACACAGCAGTTCTCTCTTGTAGTGCCCACACAGCAGTTCACTCTTGTAGTGCCCACACAGCAGTTCTCTCTTGTAGTGCCCACACAGCAGTTCACTCTTGTAGTGCCCACACAGCAGTTCTCTCTTGTAGTGCCCACACAGCAGTTCTCTCTTGTAGTGCCCACACAGCAGTTCTCTCTTGTAGTGCCCACACAGCAGTTCACTCTTGTAGTGCCCACACAGCAGTTCACTCTTGTAGTGCCCACACAGCAGTTCACTCTTGTAGTGCCCACACAGCAGTTCTCTCTTGTAGTGCCCACACAGCAGTTCACTCTTGTAGTGCCCACACAGCAGTTTTCTCTTGTAGTGCCCACACAGCAGTTCTCTCTTGTAGTGCCCACACAGCAGTTCTCTCTTGTAGTGCCCACACAGCAGTTCACTCTTGTAGTGCCCACACAGCAGTTCTCTCTTGTAGTGCCCACACAGCAGTTCTCTCTTATAGTGCCCACACAGCAGTTCTCTCTTGTAGTGCCCACACAGCAGTTCTCTCTTGTAGTGCCCACACAGCAGTTCTCTCTTGTAGTGCCCACACAGCAGTTCACTCTTGTAGTGCCCACACAGCAGTTTTCTCTTGTAGTGCCCACACAGCAGTTCTATCTTGTAGTGCCCACACAGCAGTTCACTCTTGTAGTGCCCGTACAGCAGTTCGCTCTTGTAGTGCCCACACAGCAGTTCTCTCTTGTAGTGCCCACACAGCAGTTCACTCTTGTAGTGCCCACACAGCAGTTCTCTCTTGTAGTGCCCACACAGCAGTTCTCTCTTGTAGTGCCCACACAGCAGTTCACTCTTGTAGTGCCCACACAGCAGTTCACTCTTGTAGTGCCCACACAGCAGTTCTCTCTTGTAGTGCCCACACAGCAGTTCAGTACAATAGCTCTAGTCACTGTCGTACAGATCCACCAGTCTCTGACCCATCACCACAATTTAGTCAGCTAGTAGATGACAATGACTACTTGAAGACATTTATGAAATCAGAGATGGCCGCTGTACAGATGTTTGCTATGATTAATATTTTCAGATAGATATTTTGAGAGATCCTTATGAAGCCATAATGGAAGGCGTCCAACCTTTTTTGTTGCTTTCCAATGGACATTACTGGTCCAATCCAAGAAAGGTAATTTAGCTGAAGTACTCTCGAGGATATGAGCTTCTCTCTAACCTCCATCCTGGTGATCAGCGTTATCTTCTGAAAAAGGCCTTGTTCATATTCTACAATCTCTTGTTATGACAGTTCTGATGACCTCCGATACACACATATTAAAAATAAATGAGCCATGTTATTGCTCTGTCATACAGAAATGGTGCAGTGGCCTACAGTTTCTGGGGGTTGTACTTCATGTTTTTCCCAATGACGAAGCCACCGAGATGCCACATAGTGTGAGAAAGGGCTTACATTATTGTGTCGGAATTTCCATAAACCATTCCCAGTGTGTGAGAATATAAAAACTATAATACTGCCCCCTATGTACAATAATGTAACTACTATAATACTGATCCTATATACAAGAATATAACTATTATAATACCGCCTCCTATATACAAGAATATTACTACTATAATACTGTCTCCTATATACAAGAATATAACTACTACAATACTGCTCCTATATACAAGAATATAACTACTATAATACTGCCTCCTATATACAAGAATATAACTACTATAATACTGCTCCTTTATACAAGAATATAACTACTACAATACTGCTCCTATATACAAGAATATAACTACTATAATACTGCTCCTATATACAAGAATATAACTACTATAATACTGCTCCTATATACAAGAATATAACTACTATAATACTGCCTCCTATATACAAGAATATAACTACTATAATACTGCTCCTACATACAAGAATATAACTACTATAATACTGCCTCCTATATACAAGAATATAACTACTATAATACTGCCTCCTATATACAAGAATATAACTACTATAATACTGCCTCCTATATACAAGAATATAACTACTATAATACTGCTCCTTTATACAAGAACATAACTACTATAATACTGCTCCTATATACAAGAATATAACTACTATAATACTGCTCCTATATACAAGAATATAACTACTATAATACTGCCTCCTATATACAAGAATATAACTACTATAATACTGCCTCCTATATACAAGAATATAACTACTATAATACTGCTCCTTTATAAAAGAACATAACTACTATAATACTGCTCCTATATACAAGAATATAACTACTATAATACTGCTCCTATATACAAGAATATAACTACTATAATACTGCCTCCTATATACAAGAATATAACTACTATAATACTGCTCCTATATACAAGAATATAACTACTATAATACTGCTCCCTATATACAAGAATATAACTACTATAATACTGCTCCTATATACAAGAATATAACTACTATAATACTGCTCCTATATACAAGAATATAACTACTATAATACTGCTCCTATATGCAAGAATATAACTACTATAATGCTGCTCCTATATACAAGAATATAACTACTATAATACTGCTCCTATATAAAAGAATATAACTATTATAATACTGTCTCCTACATACAAGAATATAACTACTATAATACTGCTCCCTATATACAAGAATATAACTACTATAATACTGTTCCTATATACAAGAATATAACTACTATAATACTGCTCCTATATGCAAGAATATAACTACTATAATGCTGCTCCTATATACAAGAATATAACTACTATAATACTGCTCCTATATAAAAGAATATAACTATTATAATACTGTCTCCTACATACAAGAATATAACTACTATAATACTGCTCCTATATACAAGAATATAACTACTATAATGCTGCTCCTATATACAAGAATATAACTACTATAATACTGCTCCTATATACAAGAATGTAACTACTATAATACTGCTCCTATATACAAGAATATAACTACTATAATACTGCTCCTATATACAAGAATATATCTACTATAATACTGCTCCTATATACAAGAATATAACTACTATAATACTGCTCCTATATACAAGAATATATCTACTATAATACTGCTCCTATATACAAGAATATAACTACTATAATACTGCTCCTATATACAGAATATAACTACTATAATACTGCTCCTATATACAAGAATATAACTACTATAATACTGCTCCTATATACAAGAATATATCTACTATAATACTCCTATATACAAGAATATAACTACTATAATACTGCTCCTATGTACAAGAATATAACTACTATAATACTGCTCCTATGTACAAGAATATAACTACTATAATACTGCTCCTATATACAAGAATATAACTACTATAATACTGCTCCTATATACAAGAATATAACTACTATAATACTGCTCCTATATACAAGAATATAACTACTATAATACTGCTCCTATATACAAGAATATAACTCCTATAATACTGCCTCCTATATACAAGAATATATCTACCATAATACTGCTCCTATATACAAGAATATAACTACTATAATACTGCTCCTATATACAAGAATATAACTACTATAATACTGCTCCTATATCCAAGAATATAACTACTATAATACTGCTCCTATATACAGAATATAACTACTATAATACTGCTCCTATATACAAGAATATAACTACTATAATACTGCTCCTATATACAAGAATATATCTACTATAATACTCCTATATACAAGAATATAACTACTATAATACTGCTCCTATGTACAAGAATATAACTACTATAATACTGCTCCTATGTACAAGAATATAACTACTATAATACTGCTCCTATATACAAGAATATAACTACTATAATACTGCTCCTATATACAAGAATATAACTACTATAATACTGCTCCTATATACAAGATTATAACTACTATAATACTGCTCCTATATACAAGAATATAACTCCTATAATACTGCCTCCTATATACAAGAATATATCTACCATAATACTGCTCCTATATACAAGAATATAACTACTATAATACTGCTCCTATATACAAGAATATAACTACTATAATACTGCTCCTATATCCAAGAATATAACTACTATAATACTGCTCCTATATACAAGAATATAACTACTATAATACTGCTCCTATATACAAGAATATAACTACTATAATACTGCTCCTACATACAAGAATATAACTACTATAACACTGCTCCTATATACAAGAATATAACTACTATAATACTGATCCTATATACAAGAATATAACTACTATAATACTGCTCCTATATACAAGAATATAACTACTATAATACTGCCCCTATATACAAGAATATAACTACTATAATACTGCTCCTATATACAAGAATATAACTACTATAATACTGTTCCTATATACAAGAATATATCTACTATAATACTGCCTCCTATATACAAGAATATAACTACTATAATACTGCTCCTATATACAAGAATATAACTACTATAATACTGTTCCTATATACAAGAATATAACTACTATAATACTGCTCCTATATACAAGAATATAACTACTATAATACTGTTCCTATATACAAGAATATAACTACTATAATACTGCTCCTATATACAAGAATATAACTACTATAATACTGCTCCTATATACAAGAATATAACTACTATAATACTGCTCCTATATACAAGAATATAACTACTATAATACTGCTCCTATATTCAAGAATATAACTACTATAATACTGCTCCTATATACAAGAATATAACTACTATAATACTGCTCCTATATACAAGAATATACCTACTATAATACTGCCTCCTATATACAAGAATATAACTACTATAATACTGCTCCTATATACAAGAATATAACTACTATAATACTGCTCCTATATACAAGAATATAACTACTATAATACTGCCCCCTATGTATATGAGGGTAACTACAATTATATTTATAATCTCTGAGTAATTTTAATATAAGAGAAGATTTGCGTTTTGCATATTTTCAGAGGAACCTTGTCGGACTCTACGTTCTCCAGGCTCCGGTGCCACAGTCCTGACCTAGGTGGTTATTTATACCAGTGCTTCCCAACCTTGTGCCTCCAGCTGTTGCAAAACGACAACTCCCAGCATGCCCGGACAGCCAACGGCTGTCCGGGCATGCTGGGAGTTGTTGTTTTGCAACAGCTGGAGGCACCCTGGTTGGCAAGCGCCGATTTATACAGTGACCTGCACTTCCCAGATAAGAAATCAATTTCGGAGAACCTCCAATCTCCATAGAGGAGCCACGTTCCCGGCACACAAGCTCATTACCCCGGAATTCCATGGTGGGATTCATCGTCGTCTTTCTCTTCTTCTTCTTTTTGAAGTCCCCATCTCCCCGTTGCGACCTCTCTTTGGTTTTATGTTCTTCATTTACTCGGTTTCTCCATGTTGGAAACTTAAAGCAACTCTTTTTTATTTTATTTTTTGATTCCTTTATATTTTTTTGTTGTTGCAAATTCATCCAATTTATTTCTGAGTATCATTTTGCTTCCTCGGATTATCGCACTACAAAAAAAAAAAAAAACAACAAATTGTAGAACTCTATCTTCTCTGAACAGCCTTGGCTGAAGGGCTCCCAGGGCAGACGCGCAGAAGAGAGTGCCCGACAGCCTCGTAACGGGCGCCGAATGTTTTTGACACGACGTTGCCGACGCCGGCGAGTCTTCAATCGCAGACCTCTTCACTCCTGCCTCCGAGGCTTGTTGTGCCGGATTGTCAATCCGCATTTTCATTGCTCTGGAATTGCTGTCACGGCCACCATGGGGCCCGCACGCCGCCTCCGCCGCCGCACCTGAAACCAGCCAAGACTTTAGAAACGTTCCGTCTCGTCTTTGTTGTTTGTGATTTTTTATTTTTTTTATTTTTATTTTTTTATTTTTTTTGCTTTGTTCTAGCCGAGTTAAAGAAAGTGGAAACTATCTTGAGCGAAAGTGAGATATTCATCTTTCGAAGCAAACAACTGGCGCTGCCACCTTTGGGGGTTGAGTCCCTGGATTCCATGACTTTAATAATCACTTCCTTAATTACCTTGTGTTGAAGAAAACAAACCGGCTTCTTCATCAAGACTGTCGCTTCCAAGGGAATATCTATCAGCCCAAGTGCATGCTTCAAAGCTTTAATCAGATCCCGCTGCCCCCCTCCCCCATTTCCACTTTAAAATCCTCGCCGCCATTTCCCTATACCGATTTCCCTGAAAGGACCCTTTATCTCTCCCCCGTTTCGAGACACTTTATTGGATTGTGACGCTGCTTTAGCGCTTTGTTTAACCGCCAAACACACAAACACACACGCGCTGTCAGTAATAAAGAGACTTCATACCCGGTTAAACTACTGACAAAATATTCCGGGTTTGTCGAACTTTCTATTGTTTATAGCATAGACGTAGGCGAGAGATATTTTTTTACAGTCATTTTTTTTTTTTTTTTTTTTTTTGTATTTTAAAGGGTACCTCTCATTAAATAAACTTTTGATATATTTTAGATTAATGAATGTTGAATAACTTTCCAATAGCATGTTAATGAAAAATATGCTTCTTTCTATTGTATTTTTCCCGATAAGTCCTGGCAGCAAGCATTTCTGACTCATGCTGGAGTCCTAAATACTCAGAGCTGCCAGCCTGCTTTGTTCACAGCCAAACAGGCTGTGAACAAAGCAGGCTGGCAGCTCTGAGTGTTCTCCTTTGTGAACAAAGCAGAATGGCAGCTCGTAGTGTTTAGGACTCCAGCATGAGTCTGAAATGCTTGCTGCCAGGACTGGTAGGGAGACCCCTAGTGGTCATTTCTTCAAAGTGGAAAATTAAATAGAAAGAAGCATTTTTTTTATAACATGCAATTGTAAAGTTATTCTGCATACATTAATCTATAATATATCAAAAGTTTTTTTGATGAGAGGTTCCCTTTTAAAATTGGACCGGTTTATTTTTGGAAGTCAAATTATCTTTGGGCTATTGGAATTTTCTGGGTGCTTTAGTTCATTTTTATTTATTTATTTTAAATCTTTATTTAGATTTTTCAAGTAAAAGGATAAAATGACACACAAAAAAAAAACACGCTACAAACAGTAGGAGCCCGAAATACAAACTACATGTCATAACATTTATTTATTTAATTATTATTTAATATTATTTTTTTTTTCTTTTTTATATCTTTACTTAGATTTTGCAAGTAAAATGATCCCAAAAAAAAAAAAACGTTTCATACAGTAGGAGCCTGAAATACAAACTACATGTACAATTTATTTCAGTTTTTGTTTTTTTTTTACATTTTTACCATATATACTCGAGTATAAGCCCAGTTTTTCAGCACGATTTTTCGCGCTGAAAACACCCCCCTCGGCTTGTACTCGAGTGAACTCTCAGCTTGTCAATTCCTTCTCAGTGGTCTTCAACCTGCGGACCTCCAGATGTTGCAAAACTACAACTCCCAGCATGCCCGGACAGCCGATGGGAGTTGTAGCTTTGGTAGTTTTGAAACATCTGGAGGTCCACAGGTGGAAGACCACTGCGGCCTTCGTCATCATCCAGCCCCCCCCCCCCCCCTCCTTAGTTTTCTACTCACCTCCCCTCGGTGGGAAGGAAGGGCGAGCTGGTCTGGGCCATCTATGCTGCAGGGACCGTCCGGTGGGGAGGGTTAGTCGTTCTGGGCTGTCCATCTTCACCGGGGGGGCCCTTTTCTCCATTCCGGACTAGTGATGTTGCCTTGACGACAACGCACAGGGACGTTCGTCCCTGCGCATGAACGTCCCTGTGCGTCATCGTTAAGGCAACGTCACTAGTCCGGGGCCGGAGCAGAGAAGAGGGCCCCCCCGGTGAAGATGGACAGCCCAGAACGAATAACCCTCCCCACCGGACGGTCCCTGCAGCATAGATGGCCCAGACCAGCTCACCCTTCCTTCCCACCGAGGGGAGGCGAGTAGAAAACTAAAGGGGGGGTCTGGATGATGACGAAGGCCGCAGTGGTCTTC
This sequence comes from Hyla sarda, assembly GCF_029499605.1. Classification (NCBI taxonomy): domain Eukaryota; kingdom Metazoa; phylum Chordata; class Amphibia; order Anura; family Hylidae; genus Hyla; species Hyla sarda. The sequence goes on along the minus strand of NC_079198.1, from coordinate 10,341,815 downwards.
AACCCTGTCCGGGCATGCTGGGAGTTGTAGATTTGCAACATCTGGAGGTCCGCAGGTTGAAGACCACTGGATTGACAGGCGGTGATGATGTAGGGGGGGGGGATGACAAGCGGTGATGATGAAGGGGGGGGGATGATGACAGGCGGTGATGATGACAGGCAGTGATGATGAAGGGGGGGATGATGACAGGGTAATGATGAAGGGGGGGATGATGACAGACGGAGATGATGAAGGGGGGATGATGACAGGGTAATGATGAAGGGGGGATGATGACAGGGTAATGATGAAGGGGGGATGATGACAGGGTAATGATGAAGGGGGGATGATGACAGGGTAATGATGAAGGGGGGATGATGACAGGGTAATGATGAAGGGGGATGATGACAGGGTAATGATGAAGGATGATGACAGGGTAATGATGAAGGGGGGATGATGACAGGGTAATGATGAAGGGGGGATGATGACAGACGGTGATGATGAAGGGGGGGATGATGACAGGGTAATGATGAAGGGGGGATGATGACAGGGTAATGATGAAGGGGGGATGATGACAGGGTAATGATGAAGGGGGGATGATAACAGGGTAATGATGAAGGGGGGGATGATGACAGGGTAATGATGAAGGGGGGATGATGACAGACGGTGATGATGAAGGGGGGATGATGACAGGGTAATGATGAAGGGGGGGATGATGACAGGGTAATGATGAAGGGGGGATGATGACAGACGGTGATGATGAAGGGGGGATGATGACAGGGTAATGATGAAGGGGGGATGATGACAGACGGTGATGATGAAGGGGGGATGATGACAGACGGTGATGATGACAGGGTGATGATGAAGGGGGGATGATGACAGGGTGATGATGAAGGGGGTGATGATGACAGGGGGTGATGATGAAGAGGGGGATGATGACAGGGTAATGATGAAGGGGGGATGATGACAGACAGTGATGATGAAGGGGGGGGATGATGAAGGTGGGGGGATGATGACAGGGTGATGATGATGGGGGTGTTAATGACGGGGGTCTGGATGATGACAGGGGGGATGATGACATGGGGGGGATGATGTATTTCCCACCCTAGGCTTATAGCCGAGTCAATAACTTTTCCTGGGTTTTTGGGGTGAAATTAGGGGCCTCGGCTTATATTCGGGCACGGCTTATACTCGAGTATATACGGTAGCTTTGTTTGACCCATTGCTACCATACTATGTGAAATCTCCGTCCACTGCTGAACAACAAGTTGTAGTTTTGCATCATCAAGGTCCACAGTTTGGAGACCGCAGCACTAGAGAATGTATCTAAGCAGATTTAAAGGGGTACTCCACCAGAAAACATTTTAATCAACTGGTGCCAGAAACAGATTTGTAAATGAGTGAAGTAGAAAGGAATTGATCAGGAGCCTCCAGTGCACGGCAATTCTCAGGACAAGCAGCACAATAGATGAATGAAGCCAGCACATAAAATCCGGAGGTTATTGATATCTTGTTAAAAGTTCCATAGAAAGGTAGGTAGGGGAGTGATCAGGCAATATCACATTCAGTAGACAGCTTGGAGATGGGTCCCTTCATGCCAAAGCGTTTCAGGTCAAGGACCCATGCCCTTCCGGTACTTATCAGCTGCTGTATGCTCCAGAGGAAGTTCTTTTCTTTTTAAATTTCCTTTTTGTCTGAACACTGTGCTCTCTGCTGACACCTCTGTCCATTTTAGGAACTGTCCAGAGTACAAGCAAATCCCCATAGCAAACATATGCTGCTCTGGACAGTTCCTGACATGGACAGAGGTGTCAGCAGAGAGCACAGTGGTCAGACACAAAGGCAATTCAAAAAGAAAAGAATTTCCTCTGTAGTTAAAGCAGCTGATAAGTACTGGAAGGATAAAGATTTTTTAATAGAAGTAATTTACAAATCTGTTTAACTTTCTGCCACCAGTTGCTTTAAAAGAAAATGTTTTCCAGTGGAGTGCCCCTTTAAGAGTTCTAGGGGAGATTAGATAAACTCAATAAATGACTGTGGACCTCCAGCTGTTGTAAAACTGCAACTTCCAGCATGCCTGTGAAGCCAACAGCATGCTGGGAGTTGTAGTTTTACATCATCTGGAGATCGCAATGCTAGAGAAATTATTTTCCGTTTTAAACACAGAGCTCTCTGGTGACATCATGAGCACAGTGCTCTCTGCTGACATCTCTGTCCATTTTAGGAACTGTCCAGAGTAAAAGGAAATTCCCCCATAGCGAACATATGCTGTTCCGGACAGTTCCTAAAATGGACAGAGATATCAGCAGAGAGCACTGTGGTCGTGATGTCAGCAGACAGATCTGTGTTTTAAAAAGAAAATCATTTCCACTGTAGTATTCAGCAGCTAATAAGTACAGGAAGGATTCATATTTTTTAATAGAAGTAATTTACAAATCTGTTTAAAGGGGTATTCCAGGCAAAAACTTTTTTATATATATCAACTGGCTCCGGAAAGTTAAACAGATTTGTAAATTACTTCTATTAAAAAATCTTAATCCTTCCAATAGTTATTAGCTTCTGAAGTTTTCTGTCTAACTGCTCTATGATGATGTCACCATCCCCATAGGAACTGCACAGCTCCCGGGACGTGAGCCATCATTGAGCAGTTAGACAGAAAAAAACAACTCAACTTCAGAAGCTAATAACTATTGGAAGGATTAAGATTTTTTAATAGAAGTAATTTACAAATCTGTTTAACTTTCCGGAGCCAGTTGATATATATATATATAAAAAAAGTTTTTGCCTGGAATACCCCTTTAACTTTCTGGCACCAGTTGATTTAAAAAAAAAAAAAAAAAAGGTTTTCACCGGAGTACCCCTTTAAGAAGTGACTATGGACCTCCGACTGATGCAAAACTGCAACTCCCAGCATGCCCGGACAGCCGTTGGCTGTCCGGGCATGCTGGGAGTTGCAGTTTATGCATTATCTGGAGGCTCACAGTTTGGAGACCACACCACCAAAGATGCCAGCTAAGCAGATTCATGGGTCCTATGGGAAATTATATAAACCTAAGAAATGGCTGACAAAACTTTCTCGCAGTTCCGCACAAAAGGGACGACTCAAGGACTTAGATTTACTGCGATTTTTGGATTTTAAGAAGAATTGCGCTTTTTAAATGGCAGGAAATAGCGATAATGATCTTCGGCGGGTACAGCAGGAGGAACGTTGGATTCCTATTAAGCCTGTGTCGGATCCCTCTCCATAGGAAGGCCGGGAGCAGCGTGGTAGGTGTTTGGCAGGATTCCCGGTATATAGGCGCGTGCCAAGACGCTGCTAAATGATGTAAATGATGCCGGTCCCGGGGGAGGGACCCTGGGAAATTGTTATTATTTGGAAGACAATAGTAATCTGCTCTAAAACGCCCTGTAATGGAAATTGCAGCGGAATCTCACAGTCGGACCAGATGCCGGCCTCTTGCTTTTGCTTTCGAAATCCAAGTTCAAAAGAAATAACACCCATCGGGTCTAATCCTCTCGGGCCCCAAACTGTGGGCCCCAACATCTAATCCAGAAAATTCTAAGGAAATCGGAAAATTGTGGGATCTAAAGGTCTAAGGACACCAGCAGGAGGAGACGTCTTGTCAGCTACGACATTGATGGTTGGTGGGAAATCTCTAGATACCTTCAATGCGCGGATCTAACAATGGAAAATCTTACTGTGTAATATTGGAAGGCGACTAAAAAGCAATAGAGCTTCTCCCCTTCACTATACATATATATATATATGGCCGAGCTCCCAGGGCAGGTGTAAGGATTTTTGCCACCCTAGGCGAAAGGAATTTTGATGCCTATTGATCCCACCCTTTGACACGCCCACCTTACTACTGGGGTGACACACTGTAACAAACCTCCTCCTCATGTAATCTCCTTACTACTGGGGTGACACACTGTAACAAACCTCCTCCTCATGTAATCTCCTTACTACTGGGGTGACACACTGTAACAAACCTCCTCCTCATGTAATCTCCTTACTACTGGGGTGACACACTGTAACAAACCTCCTCCTCATGTAATCTCCTTACTACTGGGGTGACACACTGTAACAAGCCTCCTCCTCATGTAATCTCCTTACTACTGTGGTGACACACTGTAACAAACCTCCTCCTCATGTAATCACCTTACTACTGGGGTGACACACTGTAACAAACCTCCTCCTCATGTAATCTCCTTACTACTGGGGTGACACACTGTAACAAACCTCCTCCTCATGTAATCTCCTTACTACTGGGGTGACACACTGTAACAAACCTCCTCCTCATGTAATCTCCTTACTACTGGGGTGACACACTGTAACAAACCTCCTCCTCATGTAATCTCCTTACTACTGGGGTGACACACTGTAACAAACCTCCTCCTCATGTAATCTTCTTACTACTGGGGTGACACACTGTAACAAACCTCCTCCTCATGTAATCTCCTTACTACTGGGGTGACACACTGTAACAAACCTCCTCCTCATGTAATCTTCTTACTACTGGGGTGACACACTGTAACAAACCTCCTCCTCATGTAATCTCCTTATTACTGGGGTGACACACTGTAACAAACCCCCTCCTCATGTAATCTCCTTACTACTGGGGTGACACACTGTAACAAACCTCCTCCTCATGTAATCTCCTTTCTACTGGGGTGACACATTGTAACAAACCTCCTCCTCATGTAATCTCCTTACTACTGGGGTGACACACTGTAACAAACCCCCTCCTCGTTTAATCACCTTACTACTGGAGTGGCACACTGTAGCAAACCCCCTTCTCATGTAATATCCTTACTACTGGGGTGACAGTATAGCTCCCCCACATTAGGTGCAGTATAGTTCCCCACATTAGGTGCAGTACAGTTCCCCCACATTAGGTGCAGTACAGTTCCCCCCATTAGGTGCAGTATAGTTCCCCCACATTAGGTGCAGTACAGTTCCTCCACATTAGGTGCAGTATAGCTCCCCCACATTAGGTGCAGTACAGTTCCTCCACATTAGGTGCAGTATAGCGCCCCCACATTAGGTGCAGTGTAGTGCCCCCACATTAGGTGCAGTATAGCTCCCCCACATTAGTTGCAGTACAGTTCCTCCACATTAAGTGCAGTATAGCTCCCCCACATTAGGTGCAGTATAGTTCCCCACATGAGGTGCAGTATAGCTCCCCCACATTAGGTGTAGTATAGTTCCCCCACATTAGGTGCAGTATAGCTCCCCCACATTAGGTGCAGTATAGCTCCCCACATTAGGTGCAGTATAGCTCACGCACATTAGGTCCAGTATAGTTCCCCCACATTAGGTGCAGTATAGTTCCCCACAGACATACAGCCTTCAGCCATATACAGTGTATGGCTGGAGGCTGTATGCCTGTTTGCCTCAGTGTTCCGATCACCGGTCCCCGGGGTCACGATTCCGGGGACAGGGGTCACGATCTACTGCTATGGCCTATGGGCCATAGCAGTAGGTCCTGGTACCGGAGGAGTGGAGGTCGAAACACTGAGGATGACGTGCCGCTGGTCACTTACCATGTATGCGCATCCTCCTCACTGCTCCTCTCTGCTCTTCTTTCAGTGACGTCCTTGCGTGCGCTACATCCCGGCGGCCCCTGCGTTTTTAAAGTTAACGCGGGGGTCACCGTGAGAGGTAACCACCGGGACATCCTTGTGTCCTGAAAAGATTTTTGGGACACAAGGATGTCCCGAATGTGACGGGGGCCCCCTGCGGACACAGGGCCCCGAGCAGGCGCTCCATGAGCGTCAATGATGATCCGGCCCTCGTCAATGGCCAGTAAAATCTGCAACAGCAAATCTACAACAGATCTGGACAAAAATACGCACATGTGAATGTACCCTTAGGGTCTATTGACACAGCAGAATTTCCGCTTGCGGAATTCCGCCTCAAATTAGACTTCTATGGGATTCCGCACTCCCATTCACACATCCGAATTTCTGCTTGCTTGCGCTCGGTACAGAATGCACGGGGATAGCGGGGGTCCCAATGGCGCCTCAAATTAAAGCCTATAGACTTCTATGGGATTCCGCACTCCCATTCACACTTCCGAATTTCCGCTTGCGAAATTCCACCTCATATTAAAGCCCATAGACTTCTATGGGATTCCGCACTCCCATTCACACTTCTGAATTTCCGCTTGCGGAAATTCAGAAGTGTGAATGGGAGTGCGGAATCCCATAGAAGTCTATGGGCTTTAATTTGAGGCGGAAAGCCGTCACACCCCCTCCCATAGACTTGCATTGACTGGGCGTGGCTGGGATGTCACGAGCCTCCTCCCACATCGCCAGTCATCCGGCATGGAGTGAAGTTGACTTTGTGCACTGGATGTCTAGGGTGCCGTAGCCGAGATCGTGGGGGTCCCGCCGCTGGGGATAGGGGATAAGATGTCTAGGGGTGGAGTACCCCTTTAATAGACAAGGTAAGAGAAAAGGCCTATTTTTACAGCACAAACAACATGTATATCTAATAAAAAGCAAAATACTAATGTAAACCGGCACATTTCAAGGCTGCGGCAACTACATTGTAAACATCATACAAAATGAACTTCTTTTGATTCGGCTAAGCTTTCAAGGCCAGTCGAGCCTTCAGGCAAAAATTACGTCTTCGGTGAACTAGTATTCAACTTCTTACATTCTGTAATCTGGCGCAGTCTTATCTCAATGTGTTTTTTATTCAGTTTTTTTTTTATTTGTTGTTATATTTTTTCCCTCTGTCCTCACATATATTTTTTCTTCTCTCCTTCTCTCTTCCAGAACCCGGCTCTGCCCCCAACCACAGCGTGACGTACACCGTATCGCCTCTTCTCCTCGCCATCGTGTCTTTCACGTTAGTCTCCCTGTTACGTACAATCTAAAAGTTTTAAAAAAAAAATACAGAAAAAAAAAAGAATAAAGAAAAAAAAATTATTTCTGGAAATAAATATCAAGACGGGCAGTGAAAAAACAACAACAAAATTTACATTACAGCGAAAACATAAAGAAAAAAAACACAAAAGATTACTATTATTATTATTATTTTTTTTAGATGGAATCCAACACTGTGAGGGAACAAAATTATGCATTTTTGAAAAACAACGCATCATTGACTTTCTGCGCCTTTACACAGGGGAGGAGAGAGAGGTGGATTTTATCAGTGTCGAAAAAAAAAAAAAGACTTTCGAGAGGCCCGATGTAGGAAACGGCGAGACGCCTAGAGAGACAGTCGGAAAGGATTCTTCTTCTTCTTTTTTATTTTCGGGAGTTGGAGCGAGAAGACAGTGATTGCCGATCGAGATGAACCTCATTAGTGTTTTAGAAGACTTTAAATTTGCAATTTTGTCCCTCGCGGTGCTGAAGAGACTGCGACCATCTTCAGCTCTGGGAGGGCAGAAGTCTTAAGTGTAGTTGCCCAATGTACCTCATTTCCTCATCATGGATGGATCTTCTCCAGCCACCCTAAATGTTACAAGTCAACTCCCCTGCCTGACCCTGTGTCTCCATCACCGTTACTGTGCCCATGACCGTCCCCAAAAACCTTCACCAAAACCAACGCCGATACTTCGAGTGAAGTACGTGTGGAATTTATACCCTACTTTAGACATCTTATACCTGGTTTGGACCTAGGACATGAAGCGAGTGTGACATAAGTACAGTAGATGTCCTACTGGATAAGGTCTTCTCCACGATTTCTTAGAAGACCTTCCGGGCCTTCATACTACAACAAGTTGGATACAATTAAGACTTAGTGGATCGTCTGTGTTTTGTAACTGCATCTCCCGTCCTCCGAACACGTGGACATTGCAAGAGCGAGTTGGGTTTGGTTAGAGAACCTCAACCATTGGTTGGGAGGATTGGGTGATGGGTGTTTTATGGATGTTGTACCCACCATATCAGGGACAGCAGGGAGAGTATGCAACTAGAACCTAAAATATGAAAATCTTGAGATACGTAAGGGATAATGCACAGTCCCTTCTAGTTTCATATGCCTGTCATTCATCACCAGTGTCTGTGACATTCTTTGTGGGTATTATACAGACCCTACGCCCCTTTTGTAGATGAAAAAGAAGGGGATCACAGGGCCTTGAGTATTGTCTGACTGTTAGCTGTCTGTCTGCATGGTCCTATCACTGATTGCAAGTCCCCAGGCCCGCCCTTACTCCCCATTGCGTTATGCTGACATTGGAATGGACTCAATCCTTACGGCCTGTTAATGTTTGTAATTTGCACTGTGTGGAGATCGAAGGGGCTTAGGTTAGCGAAATTGTTGAGCTTCAGTTGTCCATTATAATTTCTGGTTTCTGTAATTCCTATGATCCCCTTCAAAAAATGTCGTCTATAAACCGCAAAAAAAAAAAATTATTAAAAAAAATGCAGCCAATAGGGGATATTCCCCTTTGCCCCGCCCCCTCATCCTCCATTAACTACTTAAAAAAAAAAAAAAACTTGGGCCCAGCCCCGAGCGTGTCTTTGTCCAGGCGTCTCTTCGTCCCATTCACCTACCATAACAGATACACAGGAGGCCGATGAGCAAAAATAAAAAAAAACGGCCCCAACAAGAGCTTCCAAGATGTGCGTCAAAGCAATGCATTCTGGGATTTCACATTCTTTGTACGTAAGTGCGTGCGGGGGAAGGGGTGTTTCGCATTTCTGTTGGGGCAAACTTATGGCTCATCATTGGAAATTGTAGGCAGATTAATTTTTTTTTCTTTCATTTATCCGGGATGTTTTTTGTTTTGTTTTTCTTTTTCTTTTTTGCAAAAATGATAAAAAAAATACTTGTGAATATTGGCAACAAATGTATAAAGTGTTATAATATAACAGAGAGAAAAACTCTACTTCAGATGTGGGTGAGATTTTCTTTGTGTGTGATGTCTAGACTTCTGGGGTCAGATGGAGGCTGATGGGGGGCATCTGGGTCTACAGAAGGACCAAAACTTTCTCTAATGCCGTCTCTAGGTGGCGAAAGAGAGACAGTTTTCTTCACCTGGAGGAGAGCTAATTTGCATGTGTATTCCCAGACATCATTGCTCTACCACAGGGGTCAAGTCCTGGGAAAAAAGTGTGGGAACTCACTTAAGATTAACACTTAAAGGGGTGTTCCGGCCTTAGACATCTGGGTTCTCCATCCAGCCCCGGCATTCTGTGCCGAGCACTGCTCCTGAGACCAAGACCTGACATCATGGCCACACCCCCTTGTGACAGCATGCCACCCCCCCCCCCCCCCCCCCTATGCATGGCTATGAGAGGGGGCGTGACATAGACATGAATAGAGGGGGTGTAGCGTGACATCACAAGGGGGCGTGGCTGATGGTCTCGGGAGCAGTGCTCGGTACAGAATGCACGGAGATCGCGGGGGTCCCATTGGCGCCTCAAATTAAAGCCTATAGACTTCTATGGGATTCCACACTCCCATTCACACTTCTGAATTTCCGCAAGCGGAACTTCAGAAGTGTGAATGGGAGTGCGGAATCCCATAGAAGTCTATGGGCTTTAATTTGAGGCAGAAAGCCGTCACACCCCCTCCCATAGACTTGCACTGAGGGGGCGTGGCCGTGATGTCATGAGCGGGCATGACTGTGATGTCACAAGCCTCCGCCCTACATCGCCAGTCATCTGGCACGGAGCTAAATTCGCTCTGTGAACCGGATGTCTGGGGTGCCTCAGCCGAGATCACGGGGGTCCCCAGCGGTGGGACCCCTGCGATCTGACATTTTATTTCCTATCCTTTGGATAGGGGCTAAAATGTCTAAGGCCGGAATACCCCTTTAATGGCTGGTCCTGCAGGACTCCTGCTAATGGGAACAGTGTTCCTGCTGTTTAAAAAAAAATGCAGGAACTCCATTCCCATACATTCCTGCAGGACTGCTACCTGGATCTCCACAAGGTGAACTGGATTTTTCTAATATATGAATCTAAGCATTTTAACACCATCTTCTAGGATCTTGTCCTTGGACACCACGAATGGTGAATCTCATCCTTCCCTTATTTCCTTGTGTGATACCAAGAACGTCCAATCATCAGAAGCCGTAAGTAACAAATCATACATAGTGGATCATTGGACTGAGATGTGAATTCGGGACCAGTTTCAATAAACATCGTCCAGTGTTTGCATGTTGCAGCTCACTCAGGGATCACATGACAAGCAATATAAGTCTATGGGGGAGCGCCTGGGAAGACACAAGCTGCAGAGAGAGACAGCAAAGAGACCATTTGTAAGTAAGAGACTGCGCCCCAGGGCTTTATACAGTCTACACTGCAGTTTTTGTTTTGTTTCTAGAAGGGTTCTATAATAGAAGTCCCTGATCAGGATTTGTCTTCATGAGGACCCAGGCAGAGATCGCATCTTCCTGATGTTTACATTACAGATCGACTGATTAAAAAGAAAGGTCACCCTGCTATTATAAACCAGGGGCACATACAGTTCTCATGTGACAAATTCTGGTTAATGACTTTGACAGAGCGGCAGCCGGTCCCCCCCATGTGCTCCGCATTCACATATTATCCCATTTATTGGTCTCTTATCGGAAAGTGTCAACTATATCCTCGATTAGAACTAAAGAGGAACTCGGGCTCCTCCTCATGCTGGATCGTCCGTCTTCCTCTGCAGATGTAGCAGAGCTGAATATGTCGTTCGACTGTTCCAAGCAGCATCTCTTGTGCATCCTGATAATTCACTAATGTTTACATGCGATCCAATGGAAAAAACCCAGGTAATGCGCACAGATATCCTCGCTTGAAAGGAAAGACAAATTCAGTTTTGCATTATTTCTGTACTGCTGCACTTGCTGTCTGATCCCTCCTGCTGCACCTCCCGTCAATCTCCCTCCTGTTGTAACTCCTGTCACTCTCCCTCCTGCTGCTCCTCCTGTCACCCTCCATCCTGCTGCTCCTCCTGTCACCCTCCATCCTGTTGCACCTCCTGTAACTCTTCCTCCTGCTGCAACTCCTGTCAACCTCCATCCTGTTGCACCTCCTGTCACTCTACCCCCTGCTACACCTCCTGTCACCCTCCCTTCTACGGCCCCTTCTGTCACTGCTGTAATCCTCCCTCCAACTGCACCTCCTGTCACCCTTCCTCCTGCTGCACCTCCTGTCACCCTCCCTCCTTATGCACCTCCTGTCACCCTTCCTCCTGCTGCACCTCCTGTCACCCTCCCTCCTGCTACACCTCCTGTTACCCTCCCTCCTGCTGCACCTCCTGTTACCCTCCCACCTGCTACACCTCCTGTTACCCTCCCTCCTGCTGCACCTCCTGTCACCCTTCCTCCTGCTGCACCTCCTGTTACCCTCCCTCCTGCTACACCTCCTGTTACCCTCCCTCCTGCTACACATCCTGTTACCCTCCCTCCTGCTACACCTCCTGTTACCCTCCCTCCTGCTGCACCTCCTGTCACCCTTCCTCCTGCTGCACCTCCTGTTACCCTCCCTCCTGCTGCACCTCCTGTTACCCTCCCTCCTGCTGCACCTCCTGTTACCCTCCCTCCTGCTGCACCTCCTGTCACTGCTGTTAACCTCCCTCCTTCTGCACTTCCTGTTACCCTCCCTTCTGCTGCACCTCCTGTCACCCTTCATTTTGCTGCACCTCCTGTCACCCTTCATTTTGCTGCACCTCCTGTCACCCTTCATTTTGCTGCACCTCCTGTCACCCTCCCTTCTGCTGCACCTCCTGTCACCCTTCATTTTGCTGCACCTCCTGTCACCCTTCATTTTGCTGCACCTCCTGTTACCCTCCCTTCTGCTGCACCTCCTGTCACCCTTCATTTTGCTGCACCTCCTGTTACTGCTGTTTCAGATCACAGCTCTATTCCTATTTTAGACACAAGAAGTATGGTAAAGAGTGTAAATTCAAAATAATTCCAAAACGTACAAATTGCAGATTTTTTTATCACGTCCCAGGAAAAAATAAATAAAGAAAGTCTGTCAGGGCATGCTGGGAGTTGTAGTTTCCAAACATCTGGAGGCGCCCTGCTCCAGGTGTTGACTCAATTTCTGCTTTTAGGTTACGTTCACACGAGCGGATCCCCAGTGGGTATTACACTGCGGATCCGCCGCTGATGGACCTCTGTATGCTGCCTTTCCAGGTGCCTGCTCGGGGCAGCTATCTCCGCTGTAAAGGCAGTATACAGAGGTCCTTCAGAAGCGGATCCGCAGTGTAATACGCGCTGGGGATCCGCTCGTGTGAATGTTCCCTTACACTGAAACCAGTCTGAACGCGCAGAACTGCAGTGTAAAGATGGGAGAAATCCAGACCATGGACAATGATTTACAGTAATGGAATCATTGTCTCTCTGGTCATCCGAGCTGTGGTGCCGATATTCTACAGGAGAATTAGGGTAACACTGGATACCACCAAGAAGACTCCATTACTCCTCATGTCAAGTGTTCCCCTCTTTTTCCTCCTCTTCTTAAAGGGGTCGTACACAAGTTTTACTTCAGTTGTTCCCCACAGGTTTCCCCCGCGGCTCTGGACTGAAGACATTGATCGGACCCCTGTGCCCGGGTATACAGTGGGGTCCGAGGGGGTGGGCATTGCACAATAGTGTGAGAATAGCCAGGAATACAAAGGGTTACTACAAGTCTAAGCTTCAGATAGATGGATAGATATGAGATAGATAGATATGAGATAGATAGATAGATAGATATGAGATAGATAGATATGAGATAGATAGATAGATAGATAGATAGATATGAGATAGATAGATATGAGATAGATAGATAGATAGATAGATAGATAGATATGAGATAGATAGATAGATAGATAGATAGATATGAGATAGATAGATAGATAGATAGATAGATATGAGATAGATAGATAGATAGATATGAGATAGATAGATAGATAGATATGAGATGGATAGATAGATATGAGATAGATAGATAGATAGATAGATATGAGATAGATATGAGATACATAGATAGATAGATAGATAGATATGAGATAGATAGATATGAGATAGACAGATAGATAGATAGATAGATAGATAGATAGATATGAGATAGATAGATATGAGAGAGATATGAGATAGATAAATAGATATGAGATAGATAGATATAGTTATATATAGTTAGTACGGTCGAAAAAAGACATATGTCCATCAAGTTGATATAGATAGATAGATAGATATGAGATAGATAGATATGAGATAGATAGATAGATATGAGATAGATAGATAGGTCTGCAATCTGATTTTGCTGTCCAGGCATGCTGGGAGTTTTGTAACAGCTGGAGGCACACCAGTTGAGATTATTAGAGAGGTAAATATCGCCGCCCTTAGGTAGGTAACTAACTCATCTCTGCTCCACCTGCGGTTGTGATCTCTAGTTCAGTCGCTGCGCATTGTGTACGGGGAATAGGAGGTGGTTTATAGACTGCCTGCTGCGTCCTATTAGAGGGGCAAGGAGATGGCGCTGATTTATCGCTCGCATTCCCTCATTTCCCTATTAAACTGCCACCGATCACACGGCGCCACCTCCCCCCACCCGACCGCCGCCGGCGCTATTTATTGCGAATTAACAGATTGCAGCCAAATGAACAGTTAACATCCACCCTTCATATTTACTGCCTGTCATCAAGGGCTAATAAAGTAACCCGCAACATCGCAGGATTATTTACTCCGCCGCGTTTATTTCTAGCCGATATATAAACAATCCCAACCACTTCTGTCCTTGGACGTCACGCAGAGCCCTTAAAGGCGAATACAGCCTGGACAGACAGCAGAGGGGAAGAGCGTGCACGCTTAGTTGTATTGAGCATACATGTGCATGGAGGGATTGAGAGAGAAATAACATTAAAGGAGAAGTATTATGGGGAAAAGCTTATCCGCTATATAAAGGTCGCGGGGGTCTGACCGCTGGGGCCCTCGCAATCTCCTGTATGGGGCCCTGCTGTCTCCACAGGAGAGATGCGTCACGACCCCTGCATGAAGCAGCAACCAATGCACCGCCTCCATATATCTCTATGGGAGAACCTAAAGGGGTACTCCACTGGCCAGCGTTCGGAACTGAATGTTCCGAACGCTGTTTTTGTGCTGCCAGGGTCGGCCACACCTCTTGTGATGTCACAGCCACACCCCCTCAGTGCAAGTCTATGGGAGGGGGCGTGAGGGTCAACCACGCCCCTCGAGACATCACGGCCACACCCCTTCAGTGCAAGTCTATGGGAGGGGGCGTGAGGGTTAACCACGCCTCTCGAGACATCACGGCCACACCCCGTCAGTGCAAGTCTATGGGAGGGGGCGTGAGGGTCAACCACGCCCCTCGAGACATCACGGCCACACCCCTTCAGTGCAAGTCTATGGGAGGGGGCGTGAGGGTCAACCACGCCCCTCGAGACATCACGGCCACGGCCCGTCAGTGCAAATCTATGGGAGGGGGCATGACGCCCCCTCCCATAGACTTACACTGAGGGTGTGTGGCCGTGACATCACAAGGGGCGTGGTTGGCCCCGGCAGCGCAAAAACAGCGCTTGGAACATTTAGTTCCGAACGCTGGCCAGTGGAATACCCCTTTAAGCTCTCCTATAGAGATATATGGAGTGGGCAAGACGGCGGTCGTGGCGCTGCATTCCCAGCAGTGGCGTAACTATAGAGGTCGCAAGGGTCGCAATCGTGACCGGGCCCCATAGCCTGCCACTACACTACACTATCTGCTGCGCCGACCTGTCGCTGCCAGCTCATTTGTATTGAAAAATTATCTTTAGGAAGGGCGCTGGCCCTTTAAAACTCCGAGAAGAGTGGAACAGGCCAGGGGCTGATGGGAATTGACGTGCCCACGAAGGGACGCACGTCTGCTCCATCAATCACCTGCCCTGTCCCTGTGTGCTCTCCACGGCAGGGCTCCTTTTGTGCTCTCTCTCCCAGCTCTCCCTGGCTGAGGTCCTCTGTGCAGCACAGGCTCCACAGCCCCAAACCGAGCCACCGATCTCCAGGTGAGTGAACTGTGAGGGGCTAAGGGGGGGGGGGTTGAGACCAAGGATGGGGTGCAGGGGGGGGCTGAGGAGACCAAGGATGGGGTGCAGGGGGGCTGAGGAGACCAAGGATGGGGTGCAGGGGGGGGGCTGAGGAGACCAAGGATGGGGTGCAGGGGGGGGGGGCTGAGGAGACCAAGGATGGGGTGCAGGGGGGGACTGAGGAGACCAAGGATGGGGTGCAGGGGGGGCTGAGGAGACCAAGGATGGGGTGCAGGGGGTCTGAGGAGACCAAGGATGGGGTGCAGGGGGGGGCTGAGGAGACCAAGGATGGGATGCAGGGGGGGGGCTGAGGAGACCAAGGATGGGGTGCAGGGGGGGCTGAGGAGACCAAGGATGGGGTGCAGGGGGGGCTGAGGAGACCAAGGATGGGGTGCAGGGGGGGGGCTGAGGAGACCAAGGATGGGGTGCAGGGGGGGCTGAGGAGACCAAGAATGGGGTGCAGGGGGGGGGCTGAGGAGACCAAGGATGGGGTGCAGGGGGGGGCTGAGGAGACCAAGGATGGGGTGCAGGGGGGGGCTGAGGAGACCAAGGATGGGGTGCAGGGGGGGACTGAGGAGACCAAGGATGGGGTGCAGGGGGGGCTGAGGAGACCAAGGATGGGGTGCAGGGGGGGGGCTGAGGAGACCAAGGATGGGGTGCAGGGGGGACTGAGGAGACAAAGGATGGGGTGCAGGGGGGACTGAGGAGACAAAGGATGGGGTGCAGGGGGGCTGAGGAGACAAAGGATGGGGTGCAGGGGGGCTGAGGAGACCAAGGATGGGGTGCAGGGGGGGACTGAGGAGACAAAGGATGGGGTGCAGGTGGGGGGGCTGAGGAGACCAAGGATGGGGTGCAGGGGGGGCTGAGGAGACCAGGGATGGGGGGGGGGGTTGTTGAGGAGACCAAGGATGGGGTGCAGGGGGGGGCTGAGGAGACCAAGGATGAGGTGCAGGTGGGGCTGAGGAGACCAAGAACTAGAAAGAACATGACGGAGTGCTTTAACCCCTTGGGGACCAAGCCCATTTTTTAAGGACCAGGCAATTTTCACTTTTTCACTTTAATTTTTTCCTCCTCTCCTTCTAAAAATCATAACGCTTACAATTTTGCACCTACAGACCCATATAAGGTCTTGTTTTTTACCGAATCTTTATTCTGTAGGTCCATACGGTTACAAGGATAGCCAATATATGTAGCAAGAAGAAATGTTCTTACACAACAATCCTTTCAAGACACCTCTAGGTGGAGCCAAACACTTTGCTTTTCATGTATAAAGTAGATCAGGCACCGACCAAATAGTCTATTTCAGAGGTAAGGATATAAGTGGCATATACTGGGGGAGATTTATCAAAGGATTTACACTGGTTTTTCCTGTCTAAATTTGTCGCACAGAAAGTCGCAGTCTAAATATGTGCGACTTTTCTGCGACTTTTGCTGTAGAGGATTTTTAGAACATGATGCATTCTAGTCTATTTTAGACGGAAAAATGCATTGGTGCTGAATTTATCAAAAGCGACTTTTCAGCAACAAGTCGCATCGGCTGAAAGTACGACGAAATGTCAGACCGTACTGGAGCAGGTTTAAAACAGTCTAAAGTATAGATCTCAAAGTCCGTGCGCAGAATTTATTAAGAGCCGCGCGACTTTTGATAAATTAGGAGCATAATAGACCGGACTAACCCTCTGTAGTTTGGTCTATATTGATGCGGGAGATAGACAACTGTGATAAATCTCCCCCAATGTATCTATCTATCTATCTCATATCTATCTATCTCATATCTATCTATCTATCTATCTCATATCTATCTCTCATATCTATCTATCTATCTCATATCTATCTATCTCATATCTATCTATCTATCTCATATCTATCTATCTCATATCTATCTATCTCATATCTATCTCTCATATCTATCTATCTATCTCATATCTATCTATCTCATATCTATCTATCTATCTCATATCTATCTATCTCATATCTATCTATCTATCTCATTTCTATCTATCTATCTCATTTCTATCTATCTATCTCATATCTATCTATCTCATATCTATCTATCTCATTTCTATCTATCTCATTTCTATCTATCTATCTCATATCTATCTATCTCATATCTATCTATCTCATATCTATCTATCTCATATCTATCTCATATCTATCTATCTCATATCTATCTCTCTCATATCTATCTATCTATCTCATATCTATCTATCTATCTCATATCTATCTATCTCATATCTATCTATCTCTCATATCTATCTATCTATCTATCTCATATCTATCTCATATCTATCTATCTATCTATCTCTCATATCTATCTATCTCATATCTATCTCTCATATCTATCTATCTCATATCTATCTCATCTCTCTCTTTAGCTATAATCTATCTATCTCAGATCTATCTATAGATCAATATATTTTGTATCTAAATATCTATTAAATATCTATACATTTACCTCAAATAAGGGGATTTGTGCGATAAAGATATTGTTTTCGGACCCTTTTTTAAGCTCAATGTAATGGGGTAAGACTAAGACTAGGGCCAAAGACTAAACATACCTTTAAATGCTTTTCCCTGTATATACACTGCCACCTAGTGGCTTAAAACTGAGTTAATAACCCCTACATACAACACTGCCATGTAGAGGCAACACATCACATTGTAATGCTGCCACCTCTGGGCAACACACGCTATTTCAACAATATATTTTATAGGGAGCGATGGAGCCAAAGAGGGCCAGCTGTGCACAATGCATCTATACTACACTGCCACCTAGAGGCCATTTCCTCTTTACCATACTGAAGTGGAGTTCTTATAGCCTTTAATTATGACACCGCTAGACGCCACCTTGTGGCCAGAACTCATTGCCATTAGTGACGTGCACTATTGGCTTTCAACTGTTACACTGCCACCTGGAGGCCAGAAACCATCACGATACATATATCCCCAAGATAGGACTCATAGCCTCTAGGTATGACACTGCCACCTAGTGGTAGAATAGTTGCATATTTTCTAAACCTTTTTTTGTCGTTGGCACGTTTCAGTTTTCTGGTGCAGTTAATACAATATTCTGCAATAATTTGCACAGATTTTCAAAAGGTAACAAAAGGGCCGAATGGCGCCTGCAGGCAAAGGAGAACAGGAGGATGAGAGGGAAGGACTTCAGAGGGACGAGCGCCGTAACATTCTCCTAAGCATCGCGAAGCTGCGCGCCTGATATAGCGGCGAGCATCATTTATTAATGCTCACTGTAGAGTGCGGTGCCCTGCGAGGAAGATGAGGGGGAAAGAAAACGAATTAAAGCGGGGGAGGGGGGAGCTGCCTCAAGATAAATCACCGGACATGGTGGACGGTCCAGGGCTGTTGCCTGGCAACGGAACCAAAGCTTTAAGAGCGCTGGACGGAGCCTTAGCCTTGGGGGTAGCACTGCGGCTCCATACAAAATTTATCAAGAACCGGAGCGATGATCACGTGTCCGCAGCGTCTGTGTAAAACCAACCTGTAAAGTATATGGAGTCAGTGGCCCTGATAAACCAAGAGTGTTGTGTAGTTTTCTTTGTGGGTTTTACCGTATTTTTCACCGTATGAGACGCACTTTTTCTTTGGCTCTCCAGCCAGATAGCGGGTGTCGACCTCTGCACGAAGTGGCCAACACGCCCCCTCAATACATCTCTACGGCAGAGCCGGAGATTGGCGAAGGCAGCGCTTCGGCTCTGCCATAGAGTTGTATTGAGGGGGCGTGTCGGCCACCCCTTCGTGCAGAGGTCGACACGCCCCATTCCCGCGGGCTGTCGGGGCTCCGTACAGGAGATCGCAGGGGGCCCCAGCGGTCGGACCCCCCGCAATCTCAAACTTATCCCCTATCCTTAGGATAGAGAGTAAGTTGTTCACCACTGGGTTCACCACTGGACTACTCCTTTAAACAGATTTGTAAATTACTTCTATTAAAAAAATCTTAATCCTTCCAGTACTTATTAGCTGCTGAATACTGCAGAGGAAATTCTTTTCTTTTTGGAACACAGAGCTCTCTGCAGACATCACGAGCACAGTGCTCTCTGCTGACATCTCTGTCCATTTTAGGAACTGTCCAGAGCCGCATATGTTTTCTATGGGGATTTTCTCCTACTCATGGCATTTCCTAAAATGGACAGAGATGTCAGCAGAGAGCACTGTGGTCAAGATGTCAGCAGAGAGCTCTGTGTTCCAAAAAGAAAATAATGTCCTCTGTAGTATTCAGCTGCTAATAAGTACTGGAAGGATTAAGATTTTTTTAATAGAAGTAATTTACAAATCTGTTTAACTTGAAGTTGATAAAAAAAAAAAAAAAAAACTTTAATACACTGTAAGTCAATATATTGATAGCAACAGCCGCAGGATCCTACAGCTGTAGGGCCCTGCGGCTGTTGCTATTATTATATTGACTTACAGTGTATTATATTTATATTGTTTAAGTACTGGTCTGGAAATCTAGAGTTTTTCCATCTGAACCAATAAGCCATCATACAGCCTTTTTTTCCTGTTTGTTGTGCTATTTTTTCCCATTTTGCACTGTCTTATTCTCTCAGGTAACCTCGCGTATTTTTGCTGTGAGCTACACATACTCCGATTTTTATTTTAGGGTTTTATTGTAGCTGCATCAATTCTCGGAGAGAACAAGGTTAAGATCAACAACTACATGAAAATACCATGAAATGTCCATCATTTACGTATAAATTTATATAGATTAGCTCATAAATAGTTCTTCTTGCCCATCTTCAATGGCGCCCAAGTGTCCTTCTTGCCCGTTCTTGTTATACTCGTGGGGGCTCTTCCGACTTTGGGTTGGTAGAGGGGTTGGTGAAGGATGATCTCCATGTGTTATCTCCATAATTCTGCCAGACATCAAAGATAAAATTATATCGACTCGTTTATAACCTTAAAACTGTTCCGGAGCAAATTCAGCTCTGCTACAACTGTGTTCAAACCCCTTAAAGGGGTACTCCGCTGCCTAGTGTTTGGAACACACTGCTCCGAACGCTGGAGCCGGCGCCGGGAGCTTGTGACGTCATAGTCCCGCCTCTTAATGACATCACGCCCCGCCCCCTCAATGCAAGTCTATGGGAGGGGGCGTGACAGCGTCACGCCCCCTCCCGTAGACTTGCATTGAGGGGGCGGAGCGTGACATCATGAGGGGGCGGTGCTATGATGTCGCAAGCTCTCAGCGCCGGCTCCAGTGTTCGGAACAGTTTGTTCCAAATGCTGAGCAGCGGAGTACCCCTTTAAGGACCAAGCCCATTTTTACCTTAAAGGGGTATTCCAGGAAAAAAAAAAAAGGGGGGGGGTCAGAAGAACCAGAGCAAAATTGAAAGCGGTATGATTTTCAGAAGGAGTGGAGGAAAAAACGAAAGTGCAAAAAAGAAAATTGGCCTGGTCCTTAAAGGGGTTATCCAGGAAAAAAAACTTTTTTTTTAATATCAACTGGCTCCAGAAAGTTAAACAGATTTGTAAATTACATATTCGTAATCCTGCCAGTACTTATCAGCTGCTGAAGTGGAGTTGTTCTTTTCTGTCTGACCACAGTGCTCTCTGCCGACACCTTTGTCTCAGGAACTGCACAGAGCAGGAGTCGTTTGCTATGGGGATCTGTTCCTACTCTGGACAGTTCCTGAGACAGACAGAGGTGTCAGCAGAGAGCACTGTAGTCAGACAGAAAAGAACAACTCAACTTCAGCAGCTGATAAGTACTAGTAGGATTAAGATTTTTTTTTATAGAAGTAATTTACAAATCTGTTTAACTTCCTGGAGCCAGTTTTTCTCTGGAATACCCCTTTAACATTGGCCTTATGAGGAAGGATGAGCACATGAGATCTTCTATACCAGCTAAGTATGTTACCTACCTTCAGTGAACAGTATTGCTCCCAACATTGCGCCAATCACGACGCCAACTGTGGCCGCCAAATGTGAGTTCCCTGCAGAGAAGAGAGAAGATGTAAGGCAGATATACAGTGCGGGTCACTATGAACAATAATGGTTGCTGGAACCATGGTCCTCACACTGGAGAAACGCTAGAAGGAGACGTTCGAGAAGAAAGTAAATGTTAATCTCTGAATTTCAGATAAAAAATGTCAAAAGTTTCTTCTAATATTTCACTTCTAGGCCGGGAAATGATCATGTGAAGTTGCGGGCCCAATTCCTGAGGCTGCACTACTGAGGCATTCTGGTGTCCCTTTCGGATTTTATTTACGGTGCAGTGTTGTCATGGAGACCTGGATGGTGGGGATTCACATTACCAATTACACCAATATCTATGTATATGCTATATGGGGGATATTTCATACGCCAAACTTATATAAAAAGTATATAATTTAAATGTAACGAAGTCACGCCCCCTTTTGTAAAGACACGCCCCTTTCCACCCCCCTTGGATAGTGCAATGCAGACCGGAAAAAGTCACGCAACTTTTTTCCGATCAGCGCCAGGTGCAGCCCCCAATGAGTTCCCCCTTATGTGTTCATATGTGAAAATAGAAATGACTGTTTCCCAACCAGAGTGCCTCCAGCTGTTGAAAAACATCAACTCCCAGCATGCCCGGACAGCCAAAGGCTGTCCGGGCATGCTGGGAGTTGTAGTTTTGCAACAGCTGGAGGGCCGCTGGTTGAGAAACACTGATGTAGATAATGATTTGGATCGACAATAAGGGGGAAGATTTATCAAAACCTGTGCAGAGGATAAGTGGTGCAGTTGCCCCTAGCAACCAGATTACTTTCACTTTCAAAAAGGCTAGTTGGTTGCTATGGGCATCTGCACCACTGTATGCTTTACGCAGGTTGTGATAAATCTCCCCCAATGTCTCCATGACAACTGAACTTGACAGGAATAAGTAGGGGACATGCTATCAGACTGTATCAGTAGTGCAGCCTCAGGCTTTGGGCCTGTAACTTCCCATGATCAGATCTCAGCCTAGAAATAACTTATTAAAAGACAATTTCCACAGATAGATAGATATGAGATAGATGGATGGATAGATATAAGAAAGATAGATATGAGATAGATAGATATGAGATAGATATATATGAGATAGATATGAGATAGATAGATATATAAGATAGATAGATATGAGATAGATAGATATATATATAAGATAGATAGATATGAGATAGATATGAGATAGATAGATATATAAGATAGATAGATATGAGATAGATAGATATATATATAAGATAGATAGATATGAGATAGATATGAGATAGATAGATATATATATATAAGATAGATAGATATGAGATAGATATGAGATAGATATATATATATATATATATAAGATAGATAGATATGAGATAGATATATATAAGATAGATAGATAGATATGAGATAGATAGACATATGAGATAAATAGATAGATAGATATGAGATAGATAGATATGAGATAGATGGATGGATAGATATGAGATAGATATATAGATATGAGATAGATAGATATTAGATAGATAGATATGAGATAGATAGATACATATGAGATAGATAGATAGACAGATGTGAGATAGATAGATAGATAGATAGATAGATAGATAGATTATGGGTGTAAATGATGAGTTGGAGCCACACAAGGTCTTCATGACAACTCTGCCCCTGACAGGAATAAGTAGGGGACATATTGTCAGAATGCCTCAGTAGTGCAGCCACATGCTTTGGGCCTGTAACTTCACGTAATCAGATCTCAGCCTAGACAATTTCCACATATAAATAGACAGATACAGTAGATAGATGTTGGGGGGGGCACTTTTTCCTCTTGCGCTCCGATATTCACTTACCTGAAACACTCAGCGTCCATGATGCTATTTTCCAGTCAACCGGATTAGACACATTACAGCTGTAGTTTCCATTATGCGTCTTCTTCGGAAGAACAATCTGTAGTATATGACCGCCATCTAATGCAACGTAGCTGCCTCCACTGGGCAGTGTTTGTCCATCTCTGGCCCATGCGTAGCTCATCCCCCCGGTTGCTGCACTGCAGGTCAGATTAACAGCGGGGGTTTTCTCATTTACTTTGGCTGGAGACTGCGACACCGAGGGGTTCGTCACCGGGTCTGTGGGGACATTATATTGGTCACATGATGTATTCCCACCATCCCATTCATCCTCATGTCTTGAGCTGCTCATCCTGAACATCCTTATTCACGAATACAGTTTTAGAGCTACAGTAAAGACTGACTTCATTGCAGAACTCCACAGTTCTAGATGCCATTCAGGTTCTTTAAAAAGCTGAATGATAACTTGTACAAGAACTGTAATGGTGGGCAATAGAAGCTGTTACCCCGTATCTCTTACTTGTGAAGGGGGTGAAGATTTAAGCTCTGAACATTTCCATCTGCGGCCATATACTGACCATGGAGGGTGTAGGCCTCCTGAACGTACTTCTGCTCATGTCCCCACGAGAACACTGACTCCATGTTAGTGCAGCTAAGTGTTATCATAGGGACACCAAGCCTTAAAAAAGGAATACGGCCGGGTCCACACCACGTTTTTGCAATACAGTTCCTGTATACGTTTTCAATCTCAAAACCGTACGGAACCGTATTAAAACCGTATGCATTGACTCTCCATTGAAATCCGTATGCTAAAAGATGCGTCAGGTTGTGTCCGTTTTGCAGTAGCCTACCACGGTTTTTGGTCCGGGTAAAAAAACGTATTGAAACATATGTGTTTTTTTTTTTTTTTTTAAACATGGGAGTCAATGGGAACCATACAGAACCGTATGTGCGTACAGTTCCATCCGGTTTTCACCATACGTTTTTTTACTTTGCACAGTTTTTTCTTTCACAATTTCAATCAAACAAGTGAAACTTTATTCATAATGGAGTAAAAATTGATGCAACCAGACATCATTTTTCAAACTGTATACGGATTTAGTCAGATTTTGAGGAATCCGTTTTATTTTATTTAAAAATAACTGATACAGTATTGCAAAACGAGGTGTGAACCCGGCCTAAGACACAGCTTTAATTTGTATAGTACGGATGAGAAACTGATATGGATATGAAACCAGAGAAAGCTATCTTGGGGGATATTTCATACACCAAACTTATATAAAGCGTATATAATTTAAATTTAATGAAGTCACTCCCCCTTTTGTAAAGCCACACCCCTTTCCACCCCCTTGGATAGTGCAATGCAGACCGGAAAAAGTCACACAACTTTTTTCCGGTCAGCGCCAGGTGCAGCCCCCAAGGAGTTCCCCCTTATGTGTAGATAGATAGATAAATATGATAGATAGATAGATAGATATGAGATAGATAGATGATAGATAGATATGAGATAGATATTAGATACATATGAGATAGATATTAGATACATATGAGATAGATAGATAGATATGAGATAGATAGATAGATATGAGATAGATATTAGATAGATATGAGATAGATAGATATGAGATAGATATATAGATAGATATGAGATAGATATATAGATAGATATGAGATAGATAGATATGAGATAGATAGATAGATATGAGATAGATAGATAGATAGATATGAGATAGATAGATATGAGATAGATAGATATGAGATAGATAGATAGATATGAGATAGATAGATATGAGATAGATAGATATGAGATAGATAGATAGATAGATAGATAGATAGATACAACCAAAGAATAAGTTGGCCAGCACTATTGATTCCAAACTATTGTATAGACCTGGCTTACAGGTGCAGGCTGCTGGGCTAAATTATACAGCAACAGGAGAATACAGCAGCACACTGCTGGCACAAAGATATAGATAAAACATGAGTATATAGATAGAACATGAGTATATAGATAGAACATGAAAAGCTATACAGCTGTAATGAAAGAAATGAAAATATGAAATTATGCGGTACTTAGCTTGCAGATTTGGCACCAAATAGCGCGGACCGGTCCACGCTATTTGGCGCCAAATCTGCAAGCTAAGTACCGCATAATTTCATAGTTTCATATTTTCATTTATTGCATTACAGCTGTATAGCTTTACATGTTCTATCTATATACTCATGTTTGATATATATACTCATGTTTTATCTATATCTTTGTGCCAGCAGTGTGCTGCTGCATTCTCCTGTTGCTAGATAGATAGATATGAGATAGATAGATATGAGATAGATAGATAGATAATGAGATAGATAGATAGATAGATAGATAATGAGATAGATAGATAGATGAGACAGATAGATAGATATGAGATAGATAGATAGATATGAGATAGATAGATAGATAGATAGATATGAGATAGATAGATAGATGATTGATAGATAGATGATTGATAGATAGATATGAGAGATAGATATGAGATAGATAGATATGAGATAGATAGATAGAGATAGATAGATAGATATGAAATAGATAGATATGAGAGATAGATAGATAGATAGATAGATGATAGATAGATATGAGATAGATAGATAGATGTCAGGATTCGGCAGGCTGATGGTGGATCCTCTGTGTCAGAGAGGGATTGGCGTGGGCCGGTTCTAAGTTGCTACTGGTATTCACCAGAGCCCGCCGCAAAGCAGGATGGTCTTGCTGCGGCGGTAGCAACCAGGTCGTGTCCACCGGTAGAGGCTCAACCTCACTGACTGCTGAGACTGGCATGGGACAGGAAGACTAGACAGAGGCGAGGTCAGACGTAGCAGAAGGTCAGGGCAGGCGGCAAGGTTCGTAGTCAAGGGCAACGGCAGAAGGTCTGGTAACACTGTTAAAGTCACTCACAAAACGCTTTCACTAGGCGCTGAGGCAACAAGATCCGGCAAGGACAGGAAGGGGAAGTGGGTTTTTATACACATGGAGCAGGGAAGCTAATTGACACTGATTGGGCCAGGCACCAATTAGTGGTGCACTGGCCCTACGCGGATCGCATCCCTGCCGGCAGTGACAGTGCAGCGCTCCCAGTCAGCGGGTCTGACCGGGGCGCTGCAGAGAGGAGAACGCCGCAAGCGCTCCGGGGAGGGTAACAGTAACCCCCCCTTAGGTCTCCCCCTCTTTTTATCTGCCTGTCCCTTCATACGAGACGAGGCCAGTGGGAGCGACTCTTGAGTCTCCTTCCAGATAACGGAGAAGTCCTGGGTTACTTCATCTATGGCAGGAACTCCAGAAGAAGTGGGAATGGGGAGGGGGGGCAGAGTGGTACCAGGAAGGAGGCTATGAGGAGGTAAGATCTCTGCTTGCTTTTTGCAGAAAACATCAGAAAAGTCCTGGTAAGCCTTGGGAGGGACCGGTAAAGGTGGAACCTCAGGAGTTAGACAAATGGGAGCAGATGTGAGGCATCGTTTGTGACAAGAAGGACCCCAATTTTTGATCTCCCCAGTGGTCCAGTCGAGGGTAGGAGCATGACATTGGAGCCACGACAAGCCGAGAAGAACTTCAGAGGTGCAGTTGGGCAGAACAAAGAATTCAATCTTTTCATGGTGAAGTCCAATGCTCATGGGCAGGGGTTCAGTGCGGTAGCGCACAGTGCAGACCAATTTTTTTCCGTTAACAGAAGAAATAGAGAGCGGCTTGACGAGACGGGTCACAGGGATGCTGAACCTATTAACAAAAGAGGCCAAAATAAAGTTTCCTGCAGAACCAGAGTCCCAGAAGGCCACAGCTGAGAAGGAGGAGTTGGCAGAAGGAGAAATCCGCACAGGCACAGTGAGACGTGGAGAAGCAGAATTCACACCAAGGGACGCCACTCCCACGTGAACAGGGTGCGTGCGTGCGTTTCCCAGACGCGGAGGGCGAATAGGGCAGTCCACTAGGAAATGTTCGGTACTAGCGCAGTACAGGCATAAATTTTCATCTCTGCGACGAGACCTCTCTTCATGGGTCAGGCGAGACCGATCCACTTGCATAGTTTCCTCGGCGGGAGGCACAGGAGTAGATTGCAGAGGATTCTGGGAGAGAGGTACCCAGAGATCAAAGTCCTTTTCCTGGCGGAGCTCCTGGCGGAGCTCCTGGCGTCTTTCAGAAAAACGCATGTCAATGAAGGTGACCAAATGGATTAGTTCAGACAGATTTGCAGGAATTTCTCGTGCGGCCAGCACATCTTTGATGTTACTGGATAAGCCTTTCTTGAAGGTCGCGCAGAGGGCCTCATTGTTCCAGGCTAGCTCTGAGGCAAGGGTACGAAACTGGATGGCGTATTCGCCTACGGAAGAACTCCCTTGGACGAGGTTCAGCAAAGCAGTCTTGGCAGAGGAGGCCCGGGCTGGCTCCTCGAAGACACTACGAACGTCAGCGAAGAAGGACTGGATTGTAGCAGTGGCAGGATCATTGCGGTCCCAGAGCAGTGTGGCCCATGACAAGGCCTTTCCGGACAGGAGACTGACCACGAAAACCATCTTAGACCGTTCTGTGGGGAATTGGTCCGACATCATCTCCAAGTGCAAGGAACACTGGGACAGGAATCCACGGCACAATTTAGAGTTCCCATCGAACTTGTCAGGTAGGGACAAGCGGAGTCTGGAAGTGGCAACTTGCTGCGGAGGAGAAGCAGGAGCTGGCGGAGGAGATGGTTGCTGCTGTAGAGGCAGAAGCTGATGTAGCAGGTCAGGCGAGACCGATCCACTTGCATAGCCTCCTCGGCGGGAGGCACAGGAGTAGATTGCAGAGGATTCTGGAAGAGAGGTACCCAGAGATCAAAGTCCTTTTCCTGGCGGAGCTCCTGGCGTCTTTCAGAAAAACGCATATTAATGAAGGTGGCCAACTTGATAAGTTCAGATAGGGTAGCAGGAATTTCTCGTGCGGCCAGCACATCTTTGATGTGACTGGAGAAGCCTTGGTTGCTGCTGTAGAGGCAGAAGCTGCTGTAGCATGGCGGTCAACTGCGACTGTAACTTCACGTAATCAGATCTCAGCCTAGACAATTTCCACATATAAATAGACAGATACAGTAGATAGATGTTGGGGGGGCACTTTTTCCTCTTGCGCTCTGATATTCACTTACCTAAAACACTCAGCGTCCATGATGCTATTTTCCAGTCAACCGGATTGGACACATTACAGCTGTAGTTTCCATTATGCGTCTTCTTCGGAAGAACAATCTGTAGTATATGACCGCCATCTAATGCAACGTAGCTGCCTCCACTGGGCAGTGTTTGTCCATCTCTGGCCCATGCGTAGCTCATCCCCCCGGTTGCTGCACTGCAGGTCAGATTAACAGCGGGGGTTTTCTCATTTACTTTGGCTGGAGACTGCGACACCGAGGGGTTCGTCACCGGGTCTGTGGGGACATTATATTGGTCACATGATGTATTCCCACCATCCCATTCATCCTCATGTCTTGAGCTGCTCATCCTGAACATCCTTATTCACGAATACAGTTTTAGAGCTACAGTAAAGACTGACTTCATTGCAGAACTCCACAGTTCTAGATGCCATTCAGGTTCTTTAAAAAGCTGAATGATAACTTGTACAAGAACTGTAATGGTGGGCAATAGAAGCTGTTACCCCGTATCTCTTACTTGTGAAGGGGGTGAAGATTTAAGCTCTGAACATTTCCATCTGCGGCCATATACTGACCATGGAGGGTGTAGGCCTCCTGAACGTACTTCTGCTCATGTCCCCACGAGAACACTGACTCCATGTTAGTGCAGCTAAGTGTTATCATAGGGACACCAAGCCTTAAAAAAGGAATACGGCCGGGTCCACACCATGTTTTTGCAATACAGTTCCTGTATACGTTTTCAATCTCAAAACCGTACGGAACCGTATTAAAACCGTATACATTGACTCTCCATTAAAATCCGTATGCTAAAAGATGCGTCAGGTTGTGTCCGTTTTGCATCCTGTAAGGTTTTGTCAGTTTTTTCTCTGTACCCAAAACAGTAGCCTACCACGGTTATTGGTCTGCGTGAAAAAACGTATTGAAACATATATATATATTATTAATATGTGCATACGGTTCCATCCGGTTTGCAACATACAGTTTTTGACTTTGCACAGTTTTTTTTCTTGGAATTTCAATCAAACAAGTAAAACTTTATTCATAATGGAGTAAAAAACGGATGCAACCGGACATCATTTTTCAAACCGCACATGGATTAAAATTTGTACACACGTTTTCATACAGTTTAGTCAGGTTTTGAGGAATCCGATTTTTTTTAAAGCAAAAACCTGATACGGGAACTGTATTGCAAAAACGACACAACTTTAATTTGTATAGTACGGATGAGAAACTGATACGGATAAGAAACCAGAAAAAGCGATCTTGCTGATTTATTGGGGTCCAGTGTCACTCTGAGGGTATAGATCTGCCAGAATACACGGCAGGGAGTGTTGTCATAGGGACAAAGGCAGGCGTCAGTCTTAAATGGCTTATGACTCAATACAGGAAGAGTTCTACAACTTTGCCTTTCGTATCCTGATCTCCTGATATCCTGACCTCTGCTTGCTGTCAGTCAATAGGCACATAATATTGTTGTGTAATAGCAAAAAACACTGTACAGATCTAATGCCTCTCACAGCTGAAGGTTTGTTACAATCCTGACCATGCGCTCTTCTACAAACTACTCACGATTAGGGTCGCCACCTTTTGTGCAAAAAAAATACCGGCCAAGCTAATTTGCATAATTAATTATATATGCGTGACATCACAGGATACACATATGAGGGGGGGATAATTTTGTCCTATCCTGACCCCTATAACTTTTTCATTTCCCCTTATGCGGCCTGTATGAGGGCTCGTTTTTTGCGCCCCGATCTGTAGTTTTTAACAGTATAATTTTTGTTTTGATTTGACTTTTTGATCGCTTTTAAATTAAATTTGGGAGTTGCAGTTAATTACTAACTACAACTCCCAGAATGCCCTGTTATAGTCTGCGGCTCAGCAGCTGCCCCAAATGAAAACTACAACTCCCAGCATGTTGGACTATATAGTAGTATATAGTATAGGTCAATATTTTACAACCAGATGTGCCTCCAGCTGTTGCAAAACTACAACTCCCAGCATATTGGACTATATAGTAGTATATAGTATAGGTCAATGTTTCCCAACCAGGGGTGCCTCCAGCTGTTGCAAAACTACAACTCCCATAATTCCCGGACAGCCAACTGCTGTCCGGGCATGCTGGGAGTTGTAGTTTTGCAACAGCTGGAGGTGCTTTGGTTGGGAAACACTGGCATAGTATATGGTGCAACATTCCTGGAGTTGGAGGATTGGTTGGATAAATACCGGCCATTGTGCTGCCGGTATTTTTAATATAAAAATACCGTCAGGGTGGCCAAAATACCGGCTGTGGCGGTAAAATACCAGCCAGGTGGCAACCAGATACAACAATAACAAACCCTTAAAGGGTTATTCCAGGAAAAAACGTTTTTATATATATCAACTGGCTCCAGAAAGTTAAACAGATTTGTAAATTACTTCTATTAAAAAATCCTCATCCTTTCAGTACTTATGAGCTTCTGAAGTTAAGGTTGTTCTTTTCTGTCTAAGTGCTCTCTGGTGACACGTGTCTCGGGAAACGCCCAGTTTAGAAGAGGTTTGCTATGGGGATTTGCTTCTAAACTGGGCGGTTCCCGAGACACGTGTCATCAGGGAGGATTTAGACAGAAAAGAACAACCTTAACTTCAGAAGCTGATAAGTACTGAAAGGATTAAGATTTTTTTAATAGAAGTAATTTAGAAATCTGTTTAACTTTCTGGCATCAGTTGATTTAAAAAATAAAAAAATAAAAAAAAGAGTTTTCCACCGGAGTGCCCCTTTAACTCATCCAGTCTTTTTAGTATCAGAGACCACAATATACTGGAATTAACTCTTTCCTTGTCTTACCGTAAACTGTCACTAGAAATATCCGCGTGCCTGGTAATTCTCCGAATGCTCCCACCCTGACCGTGTAATTTCCGCTGTCATCCTTGGTGCTGTTAGATATCAGTAGGGATCCATTCCCGATGATTTTCTGCCTATTTGGATCCTGGACCCCTGAGGACCCTTTGTTCCAGTCTGCCAGTTGAACGCCATCTTTACTCCAGATGATATTTGCATCTTTCGGGGAGGTGTATGAGATGGACAGGGTGATGTTATTCCCAACCAGGTAAATGGTGGAGGAATTACTCTGTACATCAATAGGAGCATCCGTGCCTGTGGGGAGGAACATGGCGGAGGTGAATAGATGGGTATAATGGAGGGGTCAAAGGGCAATGGCAGAGAACTGTACAGTAAGGAACACTATTTTATTTATCTTTTTGAACCGGATACTTTACTTTAAAGGGGTTATTCTGCCAAAAATAACTTAAAGGGGTACTCCGGTGGAAAACTTTTTTTTTTTTTAAATCAACGGGTGCCAGAAAGTTAAACAGATTTGTAAATTACTTCTATAAAAAAAAATCTTAATCCTTCCAGTACCTATTAGCTGCTGAAAACTACAGAGGAAATTATTTTCTCTTTGGAACACAGTGCTCTCTGCTGACATCTCTGTCCATTTTAGGAACTGTCCAGAGCAGCACATGTTTGCTATGGGGATTTTCTCTTACTCTACTCCAGACAGGTCTTAAAGGGGTTATCCAGGGATATATATATTGTTACGCCGAGCGCTCCGGGTCCCCGCTCCTCCCCGGAGCGCTCGCTTCACTCCCTCCGCTGCAGCGCTCCGGTCACGTCCTCTGACCCGGGGCGCTGCGATCCTGCTGCCAGCCGGGATGCGATTCGCGATGCGGGTAGCGCCCGCTCGCGATGCGCACCCCGGCTCCCCTACCTGACTCGCTCCCCGTCTGTTCTGTCCCGGCGCGCGCGGCCCCGCTCCCTAGGGCGCGCGCGCGCCGGGTCTCTGCGATTTAAAGGGCCACTGCGCCGCTGATTGGCGCAGTGGTTCCAATTAGGGTTTTCACCTGTGCACTTCCCTATATTACCTCACTTCCCTTGCACTCCCTTGCCGGATCTTGTTGCCTTAGTGCCAGTGAAAGCGTTCCTTGTGTGTTCCTTGCCTGTGTTTCCAGACCTTCTGCCGTTGCCCCTGACTACGATCCTTGCTGCCTGCCCCGACCTTCTGCTACGTCCGACCTTGCTTCTGCCTACTCCCTTGTACCGCGCCTATCTTCAGCAGCCAGAGAGGTGAGCCGTTGCTAGTGGATACGACCTGGTCACTACCGCCGCAGCAAGACCATCCCGCTTTGCGGCGGGCTCTGGTGAAAACCAGTAGTGGCTTAGAACCGGTCCACTAGCACGGTCCACGCCAATCCCTCTCTGGCACAGAGGGTCCACTACCTGCCAGCCGGCATCGTGACAGTAGATCCGGCCATGGATCCCGCTGAAGTTCCTCTGCCAGTTGTCGCTGACCTCACCACGGTGGTCGCCCAGCAGTCACAACAGATAGCGCAACAAGGCCAACAGCTGTCTCAACTGACCGTTATGCTACAACAGTTGCTACCACAGCTTCAGCAGTCATCTCCTCCGCCAGCTCCTGCACCTCCTCCGCAGCGAGTGGCCGCTCCTGGGATACGCTTATCCTTGCCGGATAAATTTGATGGGGACTCTAAGTTTTGCCGTGGCTTTCTTTCCCAATGTTCCCTGCATCTGGAGATGATGTCGGACCTGTTTCCCACTGAAAGGTCTAAGGTGGCTTTCGTAGTCAGTCTTCTGTCCGGAAAAGCCCTGTCATGGGCCACACCGCTCTGGGACCGCAATGACCCCGTCACTGCCTCTGTACACTCCTTCTTCTCGGAAATCCGAAGTGTCTTTGAGGAACCTGCCCGAGCCTCTTCTGCTGAGACTGCCCTGTTGAACCTGGTCCAGGGTAATTCTTCCGTTGGCGAGTATGCCGTACAATTCCGTACACTTGCTTCAGAATTGTCCTGGAATAATGAGGCCCTCTGCGCGACCTTCAAAAAAGGCCTATCCAGCAACATTAAAGATGTTCTGGCCGCACGAGAAATTCCTGCTAATCTACATGAACTTATTCACCTAGCCACTCGCATTGACATGCGTTTTTCTGAAAGGCGTCAGGAACTCCGCCAAGATATGGACTCTGTTCGCACGAGGCATTTCGTCTCCTCGGCTCCTCTCTCCTCTGGTCCCCTGCAATCTGTTCCTGTGCCTCCCGCCGTGGAGGCTATGCAGGTCGACCGGTCTCGCCTGACACCTCAAGAGAGGACACGACGCCGTATGGAGAACCTCTGCCTGTACTGTGCTAGTACCGAACACTTCCTGAGGGATTGTCCTATCCGTCCTCCCCGCCTGGAAAGACGTACGCTGACTCCGCACAAAGGTGAGACAGTCCTTGATGTCTACTCTGCTTCTCCACGTCTTACTGTGCCTGTGCGGATGTCTGCCTCTGCCTTCTCCTTCTCTACAGTGGCCTTCTTGGACTCTGGATCTGCAGGAAATTTTATTTTGGCCTCTCTCGTCAACAGGTTCAACATCCCAGTGACCAGTCTCGCCAGACCCCTCTACATCAATTGTGTAAATAATGAAAGATTGGACTGTACCATACGTTTCCGCACGGAGCCCCTTCTTATGAGCATCGGATCTCATCATGAGAGGATTGAACTTTTGGTCCTCCCCAATTGCACCTCGGAGATTCTCCTTGGACTTCCCTGGCTTCAACTTCATTCCCCAACCCTGGATTGGTCCACTGGGGAGATCAAGAGTTGGGGGTCCTCTTGTTCCAAGAACTGTCTAAAACCGGTTCCCAGTAACCCTTGCCGTAACTCTGTGGTTCCTCCAGTAACCGGTCTCCCTAAGGCCTATATGGACTTCGCGGATGTTTTCTGCAAAAAACAAGCTGAGACTCTACCTCCTCACAGGCCTTATGATTGCCCTATCGACCTCCTCCCGGGTACCACTCCACCCCGGGGCAGAATTTATCCTCTCTCTGCCCCAGAGACTCTTGCCATGTCCGAATACGTCCAGGAGAATCTAAAAAAGGGCTTTATCCGTAAATCCTCCTCTCCTGCCGGAGCCGGATTTTTCTTTGTGTCCAAAAAAGATGGCTCCCTACGTCCTTGCATTGACTACCGCGGTCTTAATAAAATCACGGTTAAGAACCGCTACCCCTTACCCCTCATCTCTGAACTCTTTGATCGCCTCCAAGGTGCCCACATCTTCACTAAATTGGACTTAAGAGGCGCCTATAACCTCATCCGCATCAGAGAGGGGGACGAGTGGAAAACGGCATTTAACACCAGAGATGGACACTTTGAGTATCTGGTCATGCCCTTTGGACTGTGCAATGCCCCTGCCGTCTTCCAAGACTTTGTCAATGAAATTTTTCGTGATCTGTTATACTCCTGTGTTGTGGTATATCTGGACGATATCCTAATTTTTTCTGCCAATCTAGAAGAACACCGCCAGCATGTCCGTATGGTTCTTCAGAGACTTCGTGACAACCAACTCTATGCCAAAATTGAGAAATGTCTGTTTGAATGCCAATCTCTTCCTTTTCTAGGATATTTGGTCTCTGGCCAGGGACTACAGATGGATCCAGACAAACTCTCTGCCGTCTTAAATTGGCCACGCCCCTCCGGACTCCGTGCTATCCAACGCTTTTTGGGGTTCGCCAATTATTACAGGCAATTTATTCCACATTTTTCTACCATTGTGGCTCCTATCGTGGCTTTAACCAAGAAAAATGCTGATCCCAAGTCCTGGCCTCCTCAAGCAGAAGACTCCTTTAAACGACTCAAGTCTGCCTTTTCTTCGGCTCCCGTGCTCTCCAGGCCTGACCCTTCCAAACCCTTCCTATTGGAGGTTGATGCCTCCTCAGTAGGAGCTGGAGCTGTTCTTCTACAAAAAAATCCTTCCGGGCATGCTGTCACTTGTGGTTTTTTCTCTAGGACCTTCTCTCCAGCGGAGAGGAACTACTCCATCGGGGATCGAGAGCTTCTAGCCATTAAATTAGCACTTGAGGAATGGAGGCATCTGCTGGAGGGATCAAGATTTCCTGTTATTATCTACACCGACCACAAGAACCTCTCCTACCTCCAGTCGGCCCAACGGCTGAATCCTCGCCAGGCCAGGTGGTCTCTGTTCTTTGCCCGATTTAATTTTGAGATTCACTTTCGTCCTGCCGATAAGAACATTAGGGCCGATGCTCTCTCTCGTTCCTCGGATGCCTCAGAAGTTGATCTCCCTCCGCAACACATCATTCCACCTGACTGCCTGATCTCCACTTCTCCTGCCTCCATCAGGCAGACTCCTCCAGGAAAGACCTTTGTTTCTCCACGCCAACGCCTCGGAATCCTCAAATGGGGTCACTCCTCCCATCTCGCAGGTCATGCGGGCATCAAGAAATCTGTGCAACTCATCTCCCGCTTCTATTGGTGGCCGACTCTGGAGACGGATGTTGGGGACTTTGTGCGAGCCTGCACTATCTGTGCCCGGGATAAGACTCCTCGCCAGAAGCCCGCTGGTTTTCTTCATCCTCTGCCTGTCCCCGAACAGCCTTGGTCTCTGATTGGTATGGATTTTATTACTGATTTACCCCCTTCCCGTGGCAACACCGTTATTTGGGTGGTCGTTGATCGATTCTCCAAAATGGCACATTTCATCCCTCTTCCTGGTCTTCCTTCTGCGCCTCAGTTGGCTAAACAATTTTTTGTACACATTTTTCGTCTTCACGGGTTGCCTACGCAGATTGTCTCGGATAGAGGGGTCCAATTCGTGTCTAAATTCTGGAGGGCTCTCTGTAAACAACTCAAGATTAAATTAAATTTTTCCTCTGCATATCATCCCCAGTCCAATGGACAAGTAGAAAGAATTAACCAGATCCTGGGTGATTATTTGCGACATTTTGTTTCCTCCCGCCAGGATGACTGGGCAGATCTCCTTCCATGGGCCGAATTTTCGTATAACTTCAGGGTCTCTGAATCTTCCTCCAAATCCCCATTTTTCGTGGTGTACGGCCGTCACCCTCTTCCCCCCCTTCCTACCCCCTTGCCCTCTGGTCTGCCCGCTGTGGATGAAATTTCTCGTGACCTTTCCATTATATGGAGAGAGACCCAAAATTCTCTCTTACAGGCTTCTTCACGCATGAAGAGGTTCGCGGATAAGAAAAGAAGAGCTCCCCCCGTTTTTTCCCCTGGAGACAAGGTATGGCTCTCCGCTAAATATGTCCGCTTCCGTGTCCCTAGCTACAAGTTGGGACCACGCTATCTTGGTCCTTTCAAAATTTTGTGTCAAATTAATCCTGTCTCTTATAAACTTCTTCTTCCTCCTTCTCTTCGTATCCCTAATGCCTTTCACGTCTCTCTTCTCAAACCACTCATCCTCAACCGTTTTTCTCCCAAATCTGTTCCTCCCACTCCTGTTTCCGGCTCCTCGGACGTCTTCTCGGTCAAGGAAATTTTGGCTGCCAAAAAGGTCAGAGGGAAAAATTTTTTTTTAGTAGACTGGGAGGGTTGTGGTCCTGAAGAGAGATCCTGGGAACCTGAGGACAACATCCTTGACAAAAGTCTGCTCCTCAGGTTCTCAGGCTCCAAGAAGAGGGGGAGACCCAAGGGGGGGGGTACTGTTACGCCGAGCGCTCCGGGTCCCCGCTCCTCCCCGGAGCGCTCGCTTCACTCCCTCCGCTGCAGCGCTCCGGTCACGTCCTCTGACCCGGGGCGCTGCGATCCTGCTGCCAGCCGGGATGCGATTCGCGATGCGGGTAGCGCCCGCTCGCGATGCGCACCCCGGCTCCCCTACCTGACTCGCTCCCCGTCTGTTCTGTCCCGGCGCGCGCGGCCCCGCTCCCTAGGGCGCGCGCGCGCCGGGTCTCTGCGATTTAAAGGGCCACTGCGCCGCTGATTGGCGCAGTGGTTCCAATTAGGGTTTTCACCTGTGCACTTCCCTATATTACCTCACTTCCCTTGCACTCCCTTGCCGGATCTTGTTGCCTTAGTGCCAGTGAAAGCGTTCCTTGTGTGTTCCTTGCCTGTGTTTCCAGACCTTCTGCCGTTGCCCCTGACTACGATCCTTGCTGCCTGCCCCGACCTTCTGCTACGTCCGACCTTGCTTCTGCCTACTCCCTTGTACCGCGCCTATCTTCAGCAGCCAGAGAGGTGAGCCGTTGCTAGTGGATACGACCTGGTCACTACCGCCGCAGCAAGACCATCCCGCTTTGCGGCGGGCTCTGGTGAAAACCAGTAGTGGCTTAGAACCGGTCCACTAGCACGGTCCACGCCAATCCCTCTCTGGCACAGAGGGTCCACTACCTGCCAGCCGGCATCGTGACATATATCAACTGGCTCCAGAAAGTTAAACAGATTTGTAAATTACTTCTATTAAAAAAAAAATCTTAATCCTTTCAGTACTTATGAGCTTCTGAAGTTGAGTTGTTCTTTTCTGTCTAAGTGCTCTCTGATGACACGTGTCTCGGGAACCGCCCAGTTTAGAAGCAAATTCCCATAGCAACCCTCTTCTAAACTGGGCTGTTCCCGAGACACGTGTCATCAGAGAGCACTTAGACAGAAAAGAACAACTCAACTTCAGCAACTCATAAGTACTGAAAGGATTAAGATTTTTTAATAGAAGTAATTTACAAATCTGTTTAACTTTCTGGAGACAAATTGATATATAAAAAAAAAGTTTTTTTCCTGGATAACCCCTTTTAAAATGGACAGAGATGTCAGCAGAGAGCACTGTGCTCGTGATGTCAGCAGAGAGCTCTGTGTTCCAAAAAAGAAAAGAATTTCCTCTGTAGTATTCAGCAGCTAATAAGTACTGAAAGGATTAAGATTTTTTTTAATAGAAGTAATTTACAAATCTGTTTAACTTTCTGGCACCAGTTGATTTAAAAAAAAAAAAAAAAAAGTTTTCCACCGGAGTACCCCTTTAACCCCACTATCCACAGGGCCCACGCAATCTCTGGCATGGGACCCTCAACCCAAAGTGAGGAGGGGATGCCGTAGACAGCATGCGCCCCATTCATTTCTATGGGAGCGCCGAAGAGACCCGAGTACAGCATTTGGGCATCTGTGGATAGGGGATAAGTTAGTTTTGACTGGACAATCCCTTTAAAGGGGTACTCCGGTGTAAAAACATTTTTTTTTTCTTTTTTAAATCAACTGGTGCCAGAAAGTTAAACATATTTGTAAATTACTTCTATTAAAAAAATCTTAATCCTTCCTGTATTTATTAGCTGCTGAATACTACAGAGGAAATTCTTTTCTTTTTGGAACACTGATGACATCACGACCACAGTGCTCTCTGCTGACGTTATTGTAATAATAAGTCTTTATTTATTGTTGTCCTTAGTGGGATTTGAACCCAAGGCAAGGCAGCAGTGCTAACCACTGAGCCACCATGCTGCCCTTAGCATACATCTGCTGTGCACGGTTGCTAAAATGGACAGAGATGTCAGCAGAGAGCACTGTGTTCATGATGTCATCAGTGTTCCAAAAAGAAAGGAATTTCCTCTGTAGCATTCAGCAGCTAATAAGTACTGGAAGGATTAAGAATTTTTAATAGAAGTAATTTACAAATATGTTTAACTTTCTGCCACCAGTTGATTTAAAAAATAAAAAATAAAATAGTTTTTCCACCGGAGTACCCCTTTAAAGCATTGCAGCCAATGGCAGATAAAGGTGGACCTGAGCGAGCGAGAATGTAAGCAATGGGGGCTGTAGAAGGATCACATGATAGGTTGCATGGAATCTTATAGAGCAGTTGTATACAACCTGCGGACCTCCAGATGTTGCAAAACTACAACTCCCAGCATGCCCGGACAGCCAACGGCCGGTCAACCTGGTCTATGACGCCCTTTGTCCGATCACTTGTAGGACATTTATTATATACTATTTAGAAAGTTGCTTCATTTTATTTTTAAGAAACAAATCAACTATAAAACCATTTATTTTTTTATCAGTATAAAGGTGTCCATGGCCATTACAGGGCAGGTAGGGCCGGTGAGGAAATGTCATTTATAAGCAGCAACACAGAAATGCGTCAGAGATTATATCCTGGACATCATCCGCCCTCATCTACCAGTCACAGGACCCTTCACCCCAAAACCGCTCCTCCCTATAAAAATGACTAAGAGAACAGATGCCGATATATGACGGCCAATAAAATTCTTATGGTTCTAGGTTTTTCCAAATTAACAAAACAAATAATTCTTGTGGGTGAGATCATTGCTGGAGGAAGGAAGTGTATGTATGAGGGTGACGAGAGGATAGATAGATATGAGATAGATAGATAGATATGAGATAGATAGATATGAGATAGATAGATAGATAGATATGAGATAGGTAGATAGATAGATATGAGATAGATATGAGATAGATAGATATGAGATAGATAGATAGATAGATATGAGATAGATAGATAGATAGATATGAGATATGAGATAGATAGATATGAGATAGATGATAGATATGAGATAGATAGATAGATGTGAGATAGATAGATAGATATGAGATAGATAGATAGATAGATAGATATGAGATAGATATGAGATAGATAGATATGAGATAGATATGAGATAGATAGATATGAGATAGATAGATAGATAGATAGATATGAGATATGAGATAGATAGATATGAGATAGATAGATAGATAGATATGAGATAGATAGATAGATACAGAGAAAGATATGAGATAGATAGATAGGAGATAGATAGACAGATAGATAGATATGAGATAGATAGATAGATAGATATGAGATAGATATGAGATGGATAGATAGATATGAGATAGATAGATGGATAGATAGGAGATAGATAGATAGATATGAGATAGATAGATAGATAGATATGAGATAGATAGATACAGAGATAGATACAGATAGATATGAGATAGATAGATACAGAGATAAATATGAGATAGATACAGAGATAGATATTAGACAAATAGATGAAAAGATAGATAATGCAATGACCCCCCCCCCCCCCCCCTCCATGTGTTTATATGTATTAATATTGATGTAGATGATGATTTGGATCCACACAAGATGTCCATGACAGGAATAAACATGTTATCAGACTGTCTCAGTAGTGCAGCCTCAGGCTTTGGGCCTGTTACTTCCCACGATCAGATCTCAGCCTAGAATTGAGATATTAAAAGCCAATTTCCACATCAGACATAATTTTGCAGCACACTGGATGTGACCGCAGCTGGCAGGGATGGTCAGAGGGGGGCGCACTTTGTCCTCTTGCACCTCAGTGTTCACTTACCTGAAATATTCAGCGTCCATGTTGCGTTTTTCCAGTGGACCAGATTGGACACATTACATACGTAGATTCCACCGTGCGTCCTCTTCGGAAGGATAATCTGTAGGATCTGACCGCCATCTAATGTAACGAAGCTGCTATCATTGGGCAGTGACCGTCCGCCTTTCGTCCAGGTGTAGGTCACCCCCTCAGTGTCCGCACTGCAGGTCAGATTAACAGCGGTGGTATTCTCATCTACCACGGCAGGAGACTGCGACACCGAAACGTTCGTCACCGGGTCTGTGGGGACATCGGGAGAGGAGATTATATTGGTCACATGATGTATTCCACCATTACATTCATCCTCATGTATAGTACGATTTAGAAATCTTTTCTCACGTCTATGTACTGCGGCACATTCTGATCTTCAAGAATAATATTCTACAGCAGTATTTTCCAACCAGTGTGCCTCCAGCTGTTGTGAAACTACAACTCCCAGCATGCCCGAACAGCCAAAACCAGTGTGCCTCCAGCTGTTGTGAAACTACATTTCCTAGCATGCCCGGACAGCCAAAACCAGTGTGCCTCCAGCTGTTGTGAAACTACAACTCCCAGCATGCCCGAACAGCCAAAACCAGTGTGCCTCCAGCTGTTGTGAAACTACATTTCCTAGCATGCCCGGACAGCCAAAACCAGTGTGCCTCCAGCTGTTGTGAAACTACAACTCCCTGCATGCCCGGACAGCCAAAACCAGTGTGGCTCCAGCTGTTGTGAAACTACAACTCCCAGCATGCCTGGACAGCCAAAACCAGTGTGCCTCCAGCTGTTGTGAAACTACAACTCCCAGCATGCCCGAACAGCCAAAACCAGTGTGCCTCCAGCTGTTGTGAAACTACATTTCCTAGCATGCCCGGACAGCCAAAACCAGTGTGCCTCCAGCTGTTGTGAAACTACAACTCCCAGCATGCCCGAACAGCCAAAACCAGTGTGCCTCCAGCTGTTGTGAAACTACATTTCCTAGCATGCCCGGACAGCCAAAACCAGTGTGCCTCCAGCTGTTGTGAAACTACAACTCCCTGCATGCCCGGACAGCCAAAACCAGTGTGGCTCCAGCTGTTGTGAAACTACAACTCCCAGCATGCCTGGACAGCCAAAACCAGTGTGCCTCCAGCTGTTGTGAAACTACAACTCCCAGCATGCCTGGACAGCCAAAACCAGTGTGCCTCCAGCTGTTGTGAAACTACAACTCCCAGCATGCCCGAACAGTTAAAACCAGTGTGCCTCCAGCTGTTGTGAAACTTCAACTCCCAGCATGCCCGGACAGCCTTTGGCTGTCCGGGCATGCTTGGAGTTGTAGTTTCACAACAGCTGGAGGCACCCTGGTTGGGAAACACTGTTCTAGAGCTAAAGTAAAGATTGACACCCAAGCCAAAAGAAGAGGGGGAGAATTGTATCCAATTGTAACCAGTCGTGACTGTATTTAAAGGGGTACTCCGGCGCTTAGACATCTTATCCCCTATCCAAAGTGATCTTGCACGCCGCACCCCGTTATAATCAATCCCCGGAGCGTGTTCGCTCCGGGTCTGGTTACTGTCGATCACGGGGCCGGAGCATTGTGACGTCACGGCTCCACCCCCGCGTGATGTCACGCTCCGCCCCCTCAATGCAAGCCTATGGGAGGGGGCGTGACAGCTGTCACACCCCCTCCCATAGACATGCATTGAGGGGGCGGGGCGTGAAGTCACACGGGGGCGGAGTCGTGACGCCACGATCTTCCGTTCCGGTGGTCGGGAGCCAGAACCTCCAGCACTGCCGGAAGCACATACATGTGGGTGCCGCATGCTATATTGCGGGGGTCCCCAGAGGCGGGACCCCAGCGATCAGAAATCTTATCCCCTATCCTTTGGATCAGGGATAAGATGTCTAGGGGCGGAGTACCCCTTTAACTTAGGCTGCGTTCACACGGCCATCTAGATTTGTCCTGTTCTTCTCCCGTCAATTTCTCCCGTCGGATTTGGATCCGTTATTGTTCAGATAATAAACAAAAATATATATTTTTTTAGTTCTGAGGACGCTCGGAAGTAAAAACGGACATTAAAGGCTCATCCGTTTTCCATAGACTTCAATGTTAAATTTACTGTATATTTAGGGGTTTTTAAATGGGAGAAAAAAAAATACCGCATGGGCCGTTTTTTTTCTGCCGTAAAAAAAAAAAACGGAAATGAGAGCAGACGGGTGCAAACGGATGAAAACGGATTGCAAAAAAAAAAAAGTCCCATTGAGATGAATGGGATTTTTTTAAAACCGTTTTTAATCCATTTACAGTCCAGTTGTAACCAGTCTAGAATGGATTCAAGTAACTAAACACAGTGTAAATGTTACTCTTGTCCTTCTAGTTTGCTACAATGCATCAACCTATGTCCAGATACAATTTTAGCAAACTCTCAGCTTTAAGAAGTCCTAGTCCTAGTTCTGTAACCAAGAATGATCCCATGGACTGATAACAAGAGAGAGTAAAAAACAGGGAGAAATGTAATCACAAAGAATATTATATAGTTGCAGTTGTTATCCTTAAAGCGTACCTGTCAAAAAACCCAAAACTGTTATATGTTACTCAGTCATTTTTAAGTCTCTATCACCAATATTTCACTTAATAATAGCATATTAACACTGCTCAGTGTCCATTTCATTCTGTCTTCTGGAGGGGGCGTGTCGTTCTCTTGCCTGCACTGTGATAACTCCTCCCCCCTCCCTCCCTCACTCAGCTGACTCACTGCTCTCGGGAGCCTGGTCGGGACCTCTGTAACCCTTTCCTCTCTGGTTTTAAACACACACACACAATGATTATTGGAGATTGCCTGTACTCTACCACCAAAGACAATATAGTGAGTGTATAACGTACGTCTTCCTAAATTGTGTAAAGTTTTAGTGCTGAAAGTACGGTGTTTTTTATGCATACATTTTATATATGTTCCTATGCCATTCGTGTGTATCATCCTTAGGCAGTCCTGTAATGCTGGGACTTTTGGAATAGTTGGAGGTACAGTGTTTGCATAACTCTTTTTTTGCAGCAGTGTGCCTACAGCTTTTGCAAAACTACAACTCCAGATATCCTTTGACTGTCCGGCCATGCTTGGAGTTGTAGTTTTTGCAAAGGCTGGAGGCACATGTTTGGTAAAACCCTGTGTTACAGCAGTGTAACTGTGTTCCTCCTGCAGCCTTGTCAATCAGTCATCTCGTGTCCATGACCCTCGGACACGCTCATGCTGCTGTGGGACTCATCAGTGTCCCAGGAGGTATGGGGACCCCTAGTGGTGGGATATTCAAAGGCAATTTTCTTTAATAAAATGTGAATAAAAAAAAAATAAAAAAAAGTATATTAGAAAAACTATTGTTTTGCCAAGTTGAACAACATATAAAAAGTTTTTATATCTGACAGCGCACTCGTCCAGTCTTCTTTAGTATCGGTGTCTACAATATTTCTGAATTTAACTCTTTCATGGACTTACCGTAAATTGTCACTGGAATTATCAAAGAGCCTGAGACTTTTCCGAGTGCTTCCACCCTGACCGTGTAATTTCCGCCGTCATCCTTGGTGCTGTTAGATATCAGTAGGGATCCATTCCCGATAATCTCCAGTCTTCCAATGTAGTCATCCGCGACATCAGGGGACCCTTTGTTCCATTGGGCCAGCTTTGCGTTATCTTTAAACCAGGCAACAGTTGGGTTATTTGTGGAGGTGTATGTGATGGTCAGGGTGATGTTTTCCCCAAGCAGGAAATTGGGGGAGGAATCTCTCTGTACTTTAATAGTATTATCTTCTGTGCCTGTAGAGAGTAAAATGGTGGAGGTGACTAGATGGGCATAATGGAGGACAATGGGAAATGGGTAAAGAGGGATCGGAGCAAGGGAGACTGTAAGCAAGCAGAACCAATGGGGGCCCCTCTTTCTGATTGGCTGAGAGGGATCACATGATAGGCTGCATGGAATCTTATACAGGATCTGTAGAATGGATTTGGCAGCAGACACCCCCAGGCCTGGTGCTGGAGGCCTCTCAGTTACATAAGAAGACCCCAATGTTATAAATGGCACTGGTCTGTGGGGTGGGGAGCGCTGGACAGTGATTGGTAGATGTCTAATTCCCCCCTCCCCCAAATCTTCTAGAACTTAAAGGGGTACTCCGGCCCTAAGACATCTTCTCCCCTATCCAAAGGATAGGGGATAAAATGTCTGATCGCGGGGGTCCCATCACTGGGGACCCCCGCAATCTTGAATTCGGCACCCATCTCTTTGAGCTGCACGCCGCGTTGCCAGATCACAAACTGCCGGGTGCCGACCACGGGTATCGTGACGTCACGGGTATCATTTGGATAGGGGATAAGATGTCTTAGGGCCGGAATACCCCTTTAAAGTCTTTTTTTATTTTTTTTATTCTTGTTTTATACTTATTATGGTGCGAGAAAACCTTTCCCTTTAGGTCTTTATTAAAATGATGCATACATTTGCTTGCATGGTCTCTACAATGTGCTGTATTCTCTCTATATACTTGTACACAGTCTATATGTAATTTTCATTTTGCATTTAAGAAACAAATCAACTATAAAACCATTTTTTTTTTTATCAGTATAAAGGTGTCCATGGCCATTACAGGGCAGGTAGGGCCGGTGAGGAAATGTCATTTATAAGCAGCAACAGAGAAATGCGTCAGAGATTATATCCTGGACATCATCCGCCCTCATC
This sequence comes from Hyla sarda, assembly GCF_029499605.1. NCBI lineage: Eukaryota > Metazoa > Chordata > Amphibia > Anura > Hylidae > Hyla > Hyla sarda. The sequence continues at coordinate 10,297,084 of NC_079198.1, read as the reverse complement.
TACCAGTCACAGGACCCTTCACCCCAAAACCGCTCCTCCCTATAAAAATGACTAAGAGAACAGATGCCGATATATGACGGCCAATAAAATTCTTATGGTTCTAGGTTTTTCCAAATTAACAAAACAAATAATTCTTGTGGGTGAGATCATTGCTGGAGGAAAGAAGTGTATGTATGAGGGTGACGAGAGGATAGATAGATATATAATAGAAGGAGAGCAGCACCGTAAAAAAACAAGGATCGGTGCACGCAGAGTCCAGACCCGGGTCAGGGATCCATATGTAAGCAGAAATTGGAAATATCCGCAGCACACTAAGTAGTAAAATCCAAACAAGTTTTATTCCATCACAGTGAGGGTGTCTAGAACAACGTTTCAACCAGCTCCCTGGTCTTTTTCAAGCTCCAGAGCTTGAAAAAGACCAGGGAGCTGGTTGAAACGTTGTTCTGAACACCCTCACTGTGATGGAATAAAACTTGTTTGGATTTTACTACTTAGTGTGCTGCGGATATTTCCAATTTCTAGATAGATAGATAGATAGATAGATATGAGATAGATAGATAGATAGATAGATAGATAGATAGATAGATAGATAGATATGAGAGAGAGAGAGAGAGAGAGAGAGAGAGATAGATATGAGATAGACAGATAGATATGAGATAGATAGATAGATATGAGATAGATAGATAGATATGAGATAGATAGATATGAGATAGATAGAAAGATATGAGATAGATATATAGATATGAGATATATATGAGATAGATAGATAGATATGAGATAGATAGATAGATAGATAGATAGATATGAGATAGATAGATAAAAATGAGATAGATAGATAGAGAGCAACAGGAGAATACAGCACAAAGATATAGATAAAACATGAGTATATAGATACAATTCAGCTATGGTGCAGTAATGAAATAGTGAGATACTTAGTTTTCAATTTGGCGGCCAAATAGCTTGGACCGTCCCACCACGGTAAGGTAATCTCATTGGGACAGACCCTACACTATGAATATGCCTCTGTGTGAACAGATCAGAAGGCATTGCAAGATCTGGAGCATCCAAATCACCTTATATACACCTGATAGAGGTGGGTGGCGTGCAAGAACCAACATGGAGGTAGCCACTCCATCACCTTACCGTGGTGGGTCGGTCCAAGCAATTTGGCCGCCAAATTGCAAGCTAAGTATCTCACTATTTCATTACTGCACCATAGCTGAATAGCTTTTCATGTTGTATCTATATACTCATGTTTTATCTATATACTCATGTTTTATCTACATCTTTGTGCTAGCAGTGTGCTGCTGTATTCTCCTGTTGCTGTATATTTAGCCCAGCAGCCTGCACCTGCAAGCCAGGTCCATATAATAGTTTGGAATCAATAGTGCTGGCCAACTTATTCTTTGTTTAGATAGATAGATAGATAGATATGAGATAGATAGATAGATATGAGCGAGATAGAGAGATAGATATGAGATAGATAGATAGATAGATATGAGATAGATATGAGATAGATAGATATGAGATAGATAGATAGATAGATATGAGATAGAGAGATAGATATGAGATAGATAGATATATGAGATAGATAGATAGATAGATGTGAGATAGATAGATAGATCCTCCCTATGTGTTTATATGTTTGTGTATTAATGTAGATCATTGTTTCCCAACCAGGGTGCCTCCAGCTGTTGCAGCATTTGGCTGTCAACACTACCCCTGACAGGAATGAGTAGGAGACATGTTATCAGAATGTCTCAGTAGTGCAGCCTCTGACTTCGGCGTGTAACTTTACATGCTCAGAGCTCAGCCTAGAAATAAGATTTACACACATGGCATTTTATTTGCAGCACACAGGGCTCTGTCCTGTCAGTCACTGACTTTCACCACGGCTGACAGGGGAGGTCAGAGGGGGGCGCACTTTGACTTGTAACACCCCAATGTTAAGGAGAACCTGTCACCAAACTAAACTTATAATATATTGTTCCTTAGGTAATTATAAGACACTTTTCTATTTACTTGCTGTTAAAAGGATCAACCTTTATATGTTTTTATTGTGAATGAAAAAAATGGCCACTAGGTGGCTCTGTTCTGTTCCCTGCTGCAAATCAGACAGTTGGTTTGTCTTCCTTCTGGCCTGGCAGGAGACCAAACTCAGGAAGTGGGTGCGGGGCATGGCGAGGCACAGCTCTCACAGGCTTCAGTGATGTCACGCCTGCTGGGGAACGCCCACTTACTCCTGCCGGGAGCTCACACAATGTGAGCAAGGGGAAAGGTATGATACACAGCTTTTTTAAAGCCCAGAAAATGTTTTAAGGTCAGGAGTGGGGTGTTAGGAGAAGTCCGGGAATATAATCTGAGTTAGTTTAGATAATATGGTTTGATGACCGATAATTTTGAACTTACCTGTAACACTCAGCTCCAATGTTGCAGTTTTCCAGTCGACCGGATTGGACACGTTACAGCTGTAGATTCCACTATCGTTCTTCATTGGAAGGACAATCTTTAGGATCTGACCGCCATCTAATTCCTCATAGCCTCTGTCATTGGTCAGTGGTTTTCCATCTTTCGTCCAGGTGAAGTTCATCCCCCCGATATCTGCACTACATTTCAGATTAACAGCGGGGGTATTCTCATCTACTACGGCAGGAGACTGCGACACCGAGGGGCTCGTCACCGGGTCTGTGGGGTCATCAGAAGAGGAGATTATATCTGTCACACGATGTATTCCACCATTACATTCCTTCTCATGGGTACAGTACGATTTATTAAATGGGCACTCTCATTAAAACTCATTTTTTGCTATTGCACCCCTTATGGTAAATAAAAATATTTCTAATATACTTTGTTTAAAAAAAATTATGTTTTTTATGTTTTATTTGTGCTTAAAAAAGCTCAAGAGCACATTCCCCCATCTTATACACAGACAGGACCGAAGTCCAAACACAGGAAGTGCAGCCTGGAGTGCTGAGGGGGGTGTGTCCAGCCTCATCCAATCATAGCTCCTCTCACACTTAAAGGGGTAGTCCAGTGTTGAAAAACTTATCCCCTATCCTAAGGATAGGGGATAAGTTTGAGATCGCGGGGGGTCCGACCGCTGGGGCCCCCTGCGATCTCTCTGTACGGGGGCCAGGCTCTCCGGCCAGATAGCGGTTGTCGACCCCCGCACGAAGCGGCGACCCAGCGGTCTGACCCCCGCGATCTCAAACTTATCCCCTATCCTTAGGATAGGGGTTAAGTTGTTCACCACTGGTTCACCACTGGACTACTCCTTTAACTGCCATATGCTGGTTGGACACACCCCCTCAGCACTCCAGGCTGCACTTCCTGTGTTTGGGCTTCGGTCCAGTCTGTGTATAAGATGGGGGAAAATGTGCTCTTGAGCTTTTTTTTAAGCACAAATAAAACATAGAAAACGTAATTTTTTTTTTTTTTTTTTTAATCAAAGTATATTAGAAATATTTTTTTATTTGCCATAAGGGGTGCAATAGCAAAAATTAGTTTTAAAGGGGTATTCCAGGAAAAAAAAACTTTATTTTTATTTTTTAAATACCAACTGGCTCCAGAAAGTTAAACAGATTTGTAAATTACTTCTATTTAAAAAATCTTAATCCTTCCAATAATTATCAGTTGCTGAAGTTGAGTTGTTCTCTTCTGTCCGACAACAGTGCTCTCTGCTGACACCTCTGCTTGTCTCGGGAACTGCACAGAGTAGAAGAGGTTTGCTATGGGAATTTGCTTCTACTCCGGACAGTTCCCGAGACACGTGTCATCAGAGAGCACTTAGACAGATAAGTACTGAAAGGATTAAGATTTTTTAATAGAAGTCATTTCCAAATCTGTTTAACTTTCTGGAGCCAGTTGATATATAAAAAATAAGTTTTTCCTGGGATACCCCTTTTAAGTAGGAAATTGGGGTAAGCAGAGCCGAGTGGATGGCCCCTTACCTTTTGGAGTTATACTGAAAGATAATTAAAATAATAATAATAATAATAATATATTAAAAAAAATGATTAAAAATAAATAAATAAATAAAAAAAATAAAAAAATTATTAATACAGTGTAAAAGGAGAATGCCTCCTCTGAGTCCCTCCGGTGATCCAATGCTGAAAACCGGCAAAATGCAACACAAACGAGAGATGGAAGATACTTCCAAAACGGGACGTCAGTCAGGGCGCAGAACTGCGCCCTGACTGACGTCCCGTTTTGGAAGTATCTTCCATCTCTCGTTTGTGTTACCTGCTTTTGTCGGGTCGTACCCCAAAAAGTGACGCATTGTGCCTCAAATTGCGTCCTAGGCAGACACGCAAAAAAATAAATAAATAATGAAAAAGGGGCGTTGCCCGTTGGTGAAAGGGTTTGGCCGGCCACAAAAGGGACTCCATTTTTTCCTACTGAATTTGCGCACAGTCCTGTGAATAAATGGCTGGAAATTCCCAAAAACAAAAAGCTGATCTGAACTTTCCCGACCTGTGAATCCCCCATAGTAAATAGCAAGGAATCAATAATAAAAACCCAACAGGCTCAGTAAATCGGGGTCACTATTGGGGTCACTATTGGGGTCACTATTGCTGTTTATATGTTCTGCCTGGCGAATTCTGCTGCAAGGATAGCGCATCCCGAAAGGAACGTCGTGCAGAAACAGTGGTAGCATCGGAGAAACGATATTCAAGGGCTCCGTTGCCAAAATACACTGGACATCATTTTGTTCTCCGGCATGCTGGGAGTTATAGTTTTGCAACAGCTGGAGACACACTGTTTAAAAAATCCTGTACTATGGGGATTTACAGATTCAGGAAAGTTCAGACCAGCTTTTCCTTGTTGGGAATTTCCAGACAAATATTCACCGAATTTTGTGCAAATTTAAAGGGGTTCTCCGCCCCTGGCATCCAAAGGATAGGGGATAAGATGTTAGATCGCTGCGGTCCCGCTGCTGGGGACCCCAGGGATCGCCGCTGCGGCACCCCGCTATCATTACTGCACAGAGCAAGATCGCTCTGTGCGTAATGACGGGCGATACAGGGGCCAGAGCAGCGTGACGTCATGGCTCCGCCCCTCGTGACATCACGGCCCGTCCCCTTAATGCAAGTCTATGGCAGGGGGCGTAACTACCACCACGCCCCCTTCCCATAGACTTGTATTGACGGGGCTTGCCTTCATGAGGGGCGCAGCCGTGACGTAACGATGCTCCGGACCCTGTATTGCCCGTCATTACGCACAGAGCGATCTCGCTCTGTGCAGTAATGATAGCGGGGTGCTGCAACAGCGATCCCCGGGGTCCCCAGCAGCGGGACCGCGGCGATCTGACATCTTATCCCCTATCCTTTGGATAGGGGATAAGATGTCTAGCGGCGGAGTAACCCTTTAATAGTATATAGGTCGGATTGTGAAAAAAACATTCCCTTTTTGGATGACAACACCCTGTTTCTGGCCCACAGCACCCTTTTTTTTTTTATTTTGGCACAATTTGTGGCGGAATGCGCCAAATTCTGCCGCACTGCCGGACAAAATCTAATGCTTCTCACAGCTGAAGGTTTGCTACAATTGTAACCAGTGTAGGATGTCTTTAAAGGGGTATTCTGCCCCTAGACATCTTATCCCCTATCCAAAGGATAGGGGATAAGATGTCTGATCGTTGGGGGCCCGCCGCTGGGGACCCCCGCAATCTCAGCTGCGGCACCCCAGACATCCGGGGCATGATCCGCTCGTGATGTCACAGCCATGCCCCCTCAATGCAAGTTTATGGGAGCACGCCCCCTGCCATAGACTTGCATTGAGGGGGCGTGGCCATGACATCAAGAGCCTCCGGCGCTGAACCCGACGCTGTAGACGAACACCGGGTGCAGCAGGGAGATCACGGGGGCCCCAGCGGCGGGACCCCCGCGTTCAGACATTTTATCCCCTATCCTTTGGATAGTGGATAAGATGTCTAGGGGAGGAGTACCACTTTAAAGGGATACTCCAGTGAAAACCTTTTTTCTTTTAAATCAACTGGTGGCAGAAAGTTAAATATATTTGTAAATTACTTCTATTAAAAAATCATTATCCTTCCTGTACTTATTAGCTGCTGAATACTACAGAGGAAATTCTTTTCTTTTTGGAATGCTCTCTGATGACATCACGACCACAGTTCTCTCTGCTGACGTTATTATAATAATAATAACACTTTATTTATTGTTGTCCTTAGTGGGATTTGAACCCAAGTCCCCAGCACTGCAAGGCAGCAGCGCTAACCACTGAGCCACCATGCTGCCCTTAGCATACATCTGCTATGCATGGTTGCTAAAATGGACAGAGATGTCAGCAGAGAGCACTGTGCTCGTGATGTCATCAGTGTTCCAAAAATAAAGAAATTTCCTCTGTAGCATTCAGCAGCTAATAAGTACTGGAAGGATTAAAAAATTTTAATAGAAGTAATTTACAAATATGTTTAACTTTCTGCCACCAGTTGATTTAAAAGAAAAAAGGTTTTCACTGGAGTACCCCTTTAACTAACTAAACACTGCATAAATTTTGCTCTTGTCCTCACACAGTTTTCTACAATGTATCAGCCTATGTCCAGATACAATTTAGTTAACGGGGTACTCCGGTGGAAAACTTATTTTTATTTATTTTTTTTTTTTAATCAACTGGTGCCAGAAAGTTAAGAGATTTGCAAATTACTTCTATTAAAAAAATCTTAATCCTTCCAGTCCTTATTAGCTGCTGAATACTACAGAGGAAATTATTTTCTTTTTGGAACAAAGAGCTCTCTGCTGACATCACGAGCACAGTGCTCTCTGCTGACATCTCTGTCCATTTTAGGAACTGTCCAGAGTAGGATAAAATCCCCATAGCAAACATATGCTGCTCTGGACAGTTCTTAAAATGGACAGAGATGTCAGCAGAGAGCACTGTGGTTGTGATGTCAGCAGAGAGCTCTGTGTTTCAAAAAGAAAAGAATTTCCTCTGTAGTATTCAGCGGCTAATAAGTACTGGAAGGATTAAAAAAAATTTATAGAAGTAATTTACAAATCTGTTTAACTTTCTGGCACCAGTTGATTAAAAAAAAAAGTTTTCCACCGGAGTACCCCTTTAAGCCTCAACTGTATGAGGTTCTAGGTCAGGAAAGGATTTCCATCTCGATTACCAAAAAATGATCAACAAGAGATCCTAAAAATAGCAGGAAATCTAATAACAAAGTAATTAGAAAGTTGCTGAACTTTTCACTACACTTTCCCTATTCACTATTAAAGGGGTTGTTCAGCAAAAGAAACAAAATGTATATGGCGTCAAAAAATATAATAAAACAACTTACTTATTCAGTGCTATAAGCCATGATGCACAGATCTCTCCATATCCCACTTTCTGAAAGCAAAGCTCCCGTCTCTGCTCCCACCTCCTGTTTGCTGAGGACCAGACTATTGATGTGAACAGGCAGAGATCATATTACTGTTCATTAGCTTTTTAGGCAGCAGGAAGTGTTTCTGAGATAAGACAGCAGTGAGTCTGTTCTGAAACTACTGTGACCAGAAAGGCTTCCTGCTGCCTTAAAGGGGTACTCCGCCCCTAGGCATCTTATCCCCTATCCAAAGGATAAGGGATAAGAGGTCTGATCTTTGGGGTCCGCCTCTGGGGACCCCCGCTATCTTGGCTGCGGCACCCTAGACATCCGGTGCATGGAGCAAACTTCGCTCCGTGCCGGATGACTGGCGATGCGGGGCGGAGGCTTTTGACGTCACGGCCCCTCCCCGCTTATGGTATCACAGCCACACCCCCCTCAATGCAAGTCTATGGGAGGGGGCGTGACTTCCGTCACGCCCCCTCCCATAGACTTGCATTGAGGGGGCGTAGCCGCGATGTCACGTGAAGGGCATGGCCGTGACATCACAGGGCCTCCAGCGCTGCACCCGACGCTCTATACGAACGCCGGGTGCAGAAAGGAAATCGCAGGGGTCCCTAGCGGCGGCAGCCATGCGATCAGACACCTTATCCCCTATGCTTTGTATAGGGGATAAGATGTCTAGGGGTGGAGCACCCCTTTAAAACTAATGAGCAGTAATATGAGCTTCCCCTTTCATTTCACTGGTCCTGTCCCAAGCAGAAAGAAGTGAGCAGGGGCGTGAGATCAGAGCTGATATGGAGAGATCTGTGCAGTATGGCTAATAATTATATATATATATATATATATATATATATATATATATATATTAGTAAGTTGTTTTATTAGACTTGTCCAGTCTTCTTTAATATCCGTGTCCACAACATATTTAAATGTAACTTTTTCTTGGACTCACCGTAAATTGTCACTGGCCAAGTCAGAGTGCCTGGGATTTCTCCGTTTGCTCCCACCCTGACCGTGTAATCTCCGCCGTCACCCTTGATGATGTTAGATATCAGTAGGGATCCATTCCCGGTGATCGTCAGTCTTCCAATGTAGGCATCCGCGACATCAGCGGACCCTTTGCTCCATGTTGCCAGCAGGACGCCATCTTTAGACCAGCTAACAGTTGCATCTTTCGGGGAGGTGTATGAGATGGTCAGGTTGATGGCATTGCCGAGCAGGTAATTGGTGGAGGAATCACTCTGTACTGTAATAGCAGCATCCGTGCCTGTGGGGAGGAACATGGCGGGGGTGAATAGATGGGCATAATGGAGGGGTCAAAGGGCAATGGCAGAGAACTGTACAACATTGAGGGGCACTTTTTTATTCCTCTGTGGGAATCGGGTGCTTTACCTTCAGCCGCGCAGTCAATGGCAAATAAAGATGGACCTGAGCGAGGGAGACTGTAAGCCATTGGGCTCTAGAACCAATGGGGGCCCCACTTTCTGATTGTCTGAGAGGGATCACATGATAGGCTGCATAGAATCTTATACAGGATCTGTAGAATGGATTTGGCAGCAGACACCCCCAGGCCCCGGTACCGGAGGCCTCTCAGCTCCATAAGAAGACCCCCGTGTTATAAACAGAGCTGTGCCTAATGCTTCCAATAAAAATGACTACGAGTGCAGACGCCAGATGACGGCCAATAAAAATCTTATGGTTCTAGGTTAACGGTGTCTCCAAATAAACAAAACAAACAAGTATTGGGGGCGAGAGCACTGCTAGAGGAAGGAGATGTACTGTATGTATGAGGGTCACGAGAGGATAGATATGAGATAGATAGATATGCGATAGATAGATAGATAGATATGAGATAGATAGATAGATATGAGATAGATAGATAGATATGAGATAGATAGATAGATATGAGATAGATAGATATGCGATAGATAGATAGATATGAGATAGATAGATAGATATGAGATAGATAGATAGATATGAGATAGATAGATAGATATGAGATAGATAGATAGATATGAGATAGATAGATATGAGATAGATAGATAGATATGAGATAGATAGATAGATATGAGATAGATAGATAGATATGAGATAGATAGATAGATAGATAGATAGATATGAGATAGATAGATAGATAGATAGATATGAGATAGATAGATAGATAGATAGATAGATAGATATGAGATAGATAGATATGAGATAGATAGATAGATATGAGATAGATAGATAGATATGAGATAGATAGATATGAGATAAATAGATAGATAGATAGATAGATAGATAGATAGATAGATAGATAGATAGATATGAGATATATAGATATGAGATAGATAGATATGAGATAGATAGATAGATAGATAGATAGATTTGAGATAGATAGATAGATATGAGATAGATAGATATGAGATAGATAGATATGAGATAGATAGATATGAGATAGATAGACATGAGATAGATAGATAGATATGAGATAGATAGATAGACATGAGATAGATAGATAGACATGAGATAGATAGATATGAGATAGATAGATAGATAGATATGAGATAGATAGATATGAGATAGATAGATATGAGATAAATAGACATGAGATAGATAGATATGAGATAAATAGACATGAGATAGATAGATATGAGATAGATAGATAGATAGATATGAGATAGATAGATATGAGATAGATAGATATGAGATAGATAGATAGATAAATATGAGATAGATAGACATGAGATAGATATGAGATAGATAGATAGATAGATATGAGATATGAGATAGATAGATAGATATGAGATAGATAGATAGATAGATAGATAGATATGAGATAGATAGATAGATAGATAGATATGAGATAGATAGATAGATAGATAGATAGATATGAGATAGATAGACATGAGATATATAGATAGATAGATATGAGATAGATAAATATGCACATGAGTAAAATGAGCCATTTGGATTTATTCTGTAAACTAACACATTTCTCACCTTCAAAATAAGAACATTTTCATTTAGAGGATTTATTGGTAGAAAAAAATACAACAGATCAACATAATAAAAAAAAAAGCTAAATTAATTGTTTTCAGACCTTAAATAATACGAAGAAAACAAAAATCAACAACAAAATACAAATGTTTTACCTTAGGGAGAGATGAAATGAATATTTGGTGGAGTCTCCCTGATTATTAACCCCAGTGTTCCCCTGTCATGGCGTCATCTCCACCAGGTGGTCAGATCACTGTTGGGTGACTTTATGCCGCTTCTGGCTTTGTTTGGTTTTGTCTTGTGACCGTCCATCTTCTTCTTGATCAGATTCCAGAGGTTTTCCGTGGGGTTCTGGTCTGGAGATTGGGGGCGGCCATGACGGGTCTTGATCCGGTGTTCTCCATCCGCACCTTGACTTACCTGGCTGTGTGTTATGGGACATTGTCCTTCTGGAAAACCAAATTCTTAGAGTTGGGGAACATTGTCAGAGCAGAAGGAGGTCGGAGTTCTTCCAGGATAACCTTGTACTTGGCTTCATCCTTGTGTCCTTCGATCACCGATCCCCCACCAAATTGCAGAGTAGAAAAAAGACCCTATGGCTTGTTGGCCTTTGCACCCACTGTGACATATGGTGTGCGGGCTCTGGTATGTCCTTCATATAAGGATACACTGGCGAATGTCTCAATTTTAACATCAGTGTTGAGGGATTAGCCAATGTCATTGTATACATCCACCACAGTAGTGCACCTAAATTTAGGTATTGTATTCTATTTGGTGGAGGATCCATGATGATTGTGGGATGCTTAAAGGGGTACTGGGGTGCCACAGCAGAGATCACGGGGATACCAGCACCAGGATCTCCGCGATAGGGGATAAGATGTCTAGGGGTTGAGTACCCCTTTAAGCAAGGCAGGAATCTGGTAGATTTGTCTTTGTGAAGGACACAAGGATGAAGCCAAGTACAAGGTTATCCTGGAAGAACTCCGACCTCCTTCTGCTCTGACAATGTTCCCCAACTCTAAGAATTTGGTTTTCCAGAAGGACAATGTCCCATAACACACAGCCAGGTCAGTCAAGGTGCGAAGGACATCGGATCAAGACCCGTCATGGCCGCCCAATCTCCAGACCGGAACCCCACTAAAAACCTCTGGAATCTGATCAAGAAGAAGATGGACGGTCACAAGACAAAACCAAACAAAACTGAATTAAGCTTTGTGCTAGGAGAGGCATTAAAGGGGTACTCCACTGACCCAGCCGCATAAGAGCTGCGAGAGAGGCGATAGAATAAAAACTTCTCAAATTTCCCTTGGACATGTCCAAAAAATATTTTTCAGTGACAAGGACACTTTAACCCCTTTACAGCCCATGGCTGTTCTAATTTGTTAGGCCGCCGCTCAGGGTGTAAGAAGCGGGTATAGATCCCATCCCACACCGGATGACACCTAGCTGATTTCAAAGCTGATTACAGCTTTAAATTTGTATGAGCAATCTAATGATTGCTCATACAAATTTCCTAGGGAGACTAATAAAGTGGGGGGAAAAAAACCTTTTTAGCCTTATATAATTTACCCCTTCCATAATAATGGTTGGAATCCACTTTTCAAAAGATATAGTGTAAAAAAGAAGCATTAAAAAACGTATTTGGTATTGCCTTGTGTGCAAATGTTTGAATTTATTAAAATAAAATGTTATTGAGCCCGCACAGTTAAAGGCCTATACATAAAAAATACCAAATAATACTTCATAATTCAATAATGATAGTAACTTTATAGCCAACCCCCCTCCCACAAAAAAAAAAAAATTTATATATATATATATATATATATATATATATATAGATATATATATATATACACACACACACACATAAAGAAAATAATAAATAGTGGTCAAAATATATATAAAGAAAATAATAGTGATCAAAATATATATAAAGAAAATAATAAATGGTGATCAAAATATATATATAAAGAAAATAATAAATAGTGATCAAAATATATATAAAGAAAATAATAAATGGTGATCAAAATATATATAAAGAAAATAATAAATAGTGATCAAAATATATATAAAGAAAATAATAAATGGTGATCAAAATATATATAAAGAAAATAATAAATGGTGATCAAAATATATATAAAGAAAATAATAAATAGTGATCAAAATATATATAAAGAAAATAATGAATAGTGATCAAAATATATATAAAGAAAATAATGAATAGTGGTCAATATATATATATAAAGAAAATAATAAATAGTGATCAAAATATATATAAAGAAAGGGATAAATAGTGATCATAATATATATAAAGAAAGGAAAAAATAGTGATCAAAAAATTGATACAAATAACAGGTCATAATGAAAAATTTTTTGCCTCAAACCAGGTTGAAAAAAAAAGTTAAAGTTATAGTGGTCAAAAAATAGTCATTTAAAAAAAATTATAAAATATATATATATATTTAATATTTTTTTTTACTAGTAAATAATTTTTTTTTTTTTAAACTATGAAAATTGGTTATTGTTGTAATCGTACTGACTGCCATTATGTCTGCAAATTGAAAAACATAAATTTTAAAAATTGCTTTTTTTTTTCTTTTCAATTTCACCTCCGCAATAATTTCTTTTCGTTTTTTTCCGAAGAATCAAAATAACATGTCAGTTTGAGCGCACGTTTCACAGTGTAAAAAAAAAAAAAAGACATAAAAAACTCAAAAATTTTTCCAAAAACAGCATTTTTTTCTAATTTATTTCTCCTTATAATTAAAGAAATAAGAGAAATGTGGCCATTAAAAGGCGAGGAGAAAAAAACGATAATGCAAAAACGTTAAAAGTCGCCTAGTCCTAACGGACTAGGTGACTTTTAACGTTTATGCATTATCGTTTTTTTCTTCTATGTTCACATAGTGTCAATCCGACCCCATTTTGCTACAATATGTACAGACGTTTACACCCAGCTCTGCGGATGAGCTTCATACCCACCGGAGGATCGGCCCCATGGTCGCTCGCCGTTCCTCAGCGTTTCTTGTGCAGAATAAGTAAAATGTAACTTATTCCATTGTAGCCAAAAATAAAGGTGATGATTATCTCTAGAATATGAACAGGATTGCAGCAGCCCCATTGACATGTGATGGGGACGCTCATAGATCTGACACTAGTGGTATACAGGGTGCCAGTCACTTACCATGTACCAGCAGGAGCAGGGCACAGAGCAGGGGGGCACAGCCGTCCATATCCCAGCACAGGAGCAGAATAATGTGAGAGGATGGCTCGGATACCTGTGGACAGGTGACAATATAGCGGGAGTATTTATAGTATTTTATAGTGTGAAGGGACATGACACACCTACCTCCTCCAACAACAACCTGCAGCATGTGTATCTAAGCCTCTCATGTGTGATACTGAGGGTGCATGGGGCCCTATAGCATGAGGTCTCAGTCCAACATGGGTAGCAATTTTACATCATGAAAAATTTAGGATTTATACACACAGTGATGTCACAGTGCAGGGATAATATACAGTGATGTTACAGTACAGGGATAATACACAGTGATGTCACAGTGCAGGGATAATATACAGTGATGTTACAGTACAGGGATAATACACAGTGATGTCACAGTACAGGGATAATACACAGTGATGTCACAGTACAGGGATAATACACACAGTGATGTCACAGTACAGGGATAATACACACAGTGATGTCACAGTGCAGGGATAATATACAGTGATGTTACAGTACAGGGATAATACACAGTGATGTCACAGTACAGGGATAATACACAGTGATGTCACAGTACAGGGATAATACACACAGTGATGTCACAGTACAGGAATAATATACACAGTGATGTCACAGTACAGGGATAATACACAGTGATGTCACAGTACAGGGATAATATACACAGTGATGTCACAGTACAGGGATAATACACACAGTGATGTCACAGTACAGGGATAATACACACAGTGATGTCACAGTACAGGAACAATACACAGTGATGTCACAGTACAGGGATAATACACAGTGATGTCACAGTACAGGGATAATACACAGTGATGTCACAGTACAGGGATAATACACAGTGATGTCACAGTACAGGGATAATACACAGTGATGTCACAGTACAGGGATAATACACAGTGATGTCACAGTACAGGGATAATACACAGTGATGTCACAGTACAGGGATAATACACAGTGATGTCACAGTACAGGGATAATACACACAGTGATGTCACAGTACAGGGATAATACACAGTGATGTCACAGTACAGGGATAATACACACAGTGATGTCACAGTACAGGGATAATATACACAGTGATGTCACAGTACAGGTATAATACACAGTGATGTCACAGTACAGGGATAATACACAGTGATGTCACAGTACAGAGATAATACATAGTGATGTCACAGTACAGGGATAATACACAGTGATGTCACAGTACAGGGATAATACACACAGTGATGTCACAGTACAGGGATAATACACACAGTGATGTCACAGTACAGAGATAATACACACAGTGATGTCACAGTACAGGGATAATACACAGTGATGTCACAGTACAGGGATAATATACACAGTGATGTCACAGTACAGGGATAATACACAGTGATGTCACAGTACAGGGATAATACACACAGTGATGTCACAGTACAGGGATAATATACACAGTGATGTCACAGTACAGGTATAATACACAGTGATGTCACAGTACAGGAATAATACACAGTGATGTCACAGTACAGAGATAATACACAGTGATGTCACAGTACAGGGATAATACACAGTGATGTCATAGTACAGGGATAATACACACAGTGATATCACAGTACAGAGATAATACACAGTGATGTCACAGTACAGGGATAATACACAGTGATGTCACAGTACAAGGATAATACACACAGTGATGTCACAGTACAGGTATAATACACAGTGATGTCATAGTACAGGGATAATACACACAGTGATGTCACAGTACAGAGATAATACACAGTGATGTCACAGTACAGGGATAATACACAGTGATGTCACAGTACAGGGATAATACACACAGTGATGTCACAGTACAGGGATAATACACACAGTGATGTCACAGTGCAGGGATAATATACAGTGATGTTACAGTACAGGGATAATACACAGTGATGTCACAGTACAGGGATAATACACAGTGATGTCACAGTACAGGGATAATACACACAGTGATGTCACAGTACAGGAATAATATACACAGTGATGTCACAGTACAGGGATAATACACAGTGATGTCACAGTACAGGGATAATATACACAGTGATGTCACAGTACAGGGATAATACACACAGTGATGTCACAGTACAGGGATAATACACACAGTGATGTCACAGTACAGGAACAATACACAGTGATGTCACAGTACAGGGATAATACACAGTGATGTCACAGTACAGGGATAATACACAGTGATGTCACAGTACAGGGATAATACACAGTGATGTCACAGTACAGGGATAATACACAGTGATGTCACAGTACAGGGATAATACACAGTGATGTCACAGTACAGGGATAATACACAGTGATGTCACAGTACAGGGATAATACACAGTGATGTCACAGTACAGGGATAATACACACAGTGATGTCACAGTACAGGGATAATACACAGTGATGTCACAGTACAGGGATAATACACACAGTGATGTCACAGTACAGGGATAATATACACAGTGATGTCACAGTACAGGTATAATACACAGTGATGTCACAGTACAGGGATAATACACAGTGATGTCACAGTACAGAGATAATACATAGTGATGTCACAGTACAGGGATAATACACAGTGATGTCACAGTACAGGGATAATACACACAGTGATGTCACAGTACAGGGATAATACACACAGTGATGTCACAGTACAGAGATAATACACACAGTGATGTCACAGTACAGGGATAATACACAGTGATGTCACAGTACAGGGATAATATACACAGTGATGTCACAGTACAGGGATAATACACAGTGATGTCACAGTACAGGGATAATACACACAGTGATGTCACAGTACAGGGATAATATACACAGTGATGTCACAGTACAGGTATAATACACAGTGATGTCACAGTACAGGAATAATACACAGTGATGTCACAGTACAGAGATAATACACAGTGATGTCACAGTACAGGGATAATACACAGTGATGTCATAGTACAGGGATAATACACACAGTGATATCACAGTACAGAGATAATACACAGTGATGTCACAGTACAGGGATAATACACAGTGATGTCACAGTACAAGGATAATACACACAGTGATGTCACAGTACAGGTATAATACACAGTGATGTCATAGTACAGGGATAATACACACAGTGATGTCACAGTACAGAGATAATACACAGTGATGTCACAGTACAGGGATAATACACACAGTGATGTCACAGTACAGGGATAATACACACAGTGATGTCACAGTACAGGGATAATACATACAGTGATGTCACAGTACAGGGATAATACACAGTGATGTCACAGTACAGGGATAATACACACAGTGATGTCACAGTACAGGGATAATACACACAGTGATGTCACAGTACAGGGATAATACACACAGTGATGTCACAGTACAGGGATAATACACAGTGATGTCACAGTACAGGAATAATACACAGTGATGTCACAGTACAGAGATAATACACAGTGATGTCACAGTACAGGGATAATACACACAGTGATGTCACAGTACAGAGATAATACACAGTGATGTCACAGTACAGGGATAATACACAGTGATGTCACAGTACAAGGATAATACACACAGTGATGTCACAGTACAGGGATAATACACACAGTGATGTCACAGTACAGGGATAATACACAGTGATGTCACAGTACAGGGATAATACACAGTGATGTCACAGTACAGGGATAATACACACAGTGATGTCACAGTACAGGGATAATACACACAGTGATGTCACAGTACAGGGATAATACACACAGTGATGTCACAGTACAGGGATAATACACAGTGATGTCACAGTACAGGGATAATACAAACATTGATGTCACAGTACAGGGATAATACACACAGTGATGTCACAGTACAGGGATAATACACAGTGATGTCACAGTACAGGGATAATACACAGTGATGTCACAGTACAAGGATAATATACACAGTGATGTAACAGTTCAGGAATAATACACAGTGATGTCACAGTACAGGGATAATACACACAGTGATGTCACAGTACAGGGGTAATACACACAGTGATGTCACAGTACAGGGATAATACACAGTGATGTCACAGTACAGAGATAATATACACAGTGATGTCACAGTACAGGGATAATACACAGTGATGTCACAGTACAGAGATAATATACACAGTGATGTCACAATACAGGGATAATACACAGTGATGTCACAGTACAGGGATAATACACAGTGATGTCATAGTACAGGGATAATACACAGTGATGTCACAGTACAGGGATAATACACAGTGATGTCATAGTACAGGGATAATACACACACTGATGTCACAGTACAGGGGTAATACACACAGTGATGTCACAGTACAGGGATAATACACAGTGATGTCACAGTGCAGGGATAATACACACAGTGATGTCACAGTACAGGGATAATACACAGTGATGTCATAGTACAGGGATAATATACACACTGATGTCACAGTACAGGGGTAATACACACAGTGATGTCACAGTACAGGGATAATACACAGTGATGTCACAGTACAGGGATAATGCACACAGTGATGTCACAGTACAGGGATAATACACAGTGATGTCACAGCACAGGGGTGATACACACAGTGATGTCACAGTACAAGGATAATGCACACAGTGATGTCACAGTACAGGGAGAATACACACAGTGATGTCACAGTACAGGGGTAATACACACAATGATGTCACAGTACAGGGATAATACACGGTGATGTCACAGTACAGGGATAATACACACAGTGATGTCACAGTACAGGGATAATACACACAGTGATGTCACAGTACAGGGGTAATACACAGTGATGTCACAGTACAGGGATAATACACACAGTGATGTCACAGTACAGGGGTAATACACAGTGATGTCACAGTACAGGGATAATACACACAGTGTTAATCAAGCCTGAGTGGCTGGGAGGAGGGCAGGGTCAGCTTGACTACATTCACTGC